>NC_142010.1:96962480-97262480 GCF_049901735.1 Notechis scutatus
GGTAAAGCAGAGTTTGGCGAGATGATACCCAGTTATTGATCAGCTTAATTCTAACTGAGAATAGCTTTTTATGATACTCTCTCTCTCTCTCTTTCTCTCTCTCTCTCTCTCTGTATATATGTACACACATACACACACACTATATCTATCTACATATATCTATATAGATTTCTATCATCTATCAATCTTGATCTAAGCTTGCCTTTAAGCTAATGTTTTCTGAAGCACCATTTCAAATGTTCAAGTCACATTAACTTTGGCATAGATGTAACTCAAAGGAGGATGCTATGTGATATTGCAGAGCAAGACTTAAGGGCAATAGCCCCTTCTTCTTTTTCTAGAACAGGAAATGAAACTAAGAAATTCAAATGAGGAAACTCAAAGGCTGCTTTTGTTTGCAGGTGAACTTCCATTGCACCTCGTGGCAGTGTGTGTTTCCATTCTAACTAAAAAAAAAAAAAAGAGATCTGTAAGATTTTCTGGAATGTGCTACCAAATTAGAATTCATATGTAGTGACAACATGGATTCATTTTTTCTGTGACAGCCTGCCCCAACCTGGCCTTTCAGGCCTGCCAGTGCTGCATCCATCACCATTGTAAATGAGTCAATCCATCTTGTTGCTGGTCGTTGTCTTCTTTTTCCTTCCACCTTCCTAGCATCAGAGACTTCTTCAAAAAGTTAGGTTTGTGCATAATTTATCTGGATAAGTAGGATTAGTGGAACTTGATCATTTGTTTGTTGAATAAGAACTCTGGGCTAATTTGATGCTCCATTTGTTTATTTTCTTGGTGATCTTGGGATGAAATTCAATCCTGGATCTTACCCACAATAACAATTCATTGACCTCTACCCATCAGCTATCAAAAAATATTTACTGTTGGAGAACTTTTATCAAAGTGCCTGCTGTTCACTCTTACAGATTCACCACACATGGCTGCACATGATTAGGGTTGCATTCACTCACTTATTGTTTTTTTAAGTACTCTAATAATATGCCAATGGCATCTTACAGAAGTAATGTTTTAATTGCACAGACTTTGAACAATGGAAAAACATGCCTGGAAAATGTTTCCTCTCTTTTCTAGAGGGAGAAAACTGACAAGTATGAAGATTTATGTATCTATGACGAAAATTAATTAATGAAACACAGTGGAGCAAGGTTACTCAAAATGAAATCCTAGAGCCTCTAGATGAAATTCAACAAGTTATAAAGGTTTGCATTATTCTGTCTGAGGCTGAAGTTAAGTGAGGCTTCAAAGGGCAAAAATTGACATCAGTTCCTCTTGGCCTCCTCTTGGCCTCTTCTCCCTCCTCTTGCTCCTCCTCTTGCTCCTCTTGTTCATCCTCTTCCTCATCTTCCTCCGCTTTGGTACAATTGATTTTTACCTTGCTTCCTAACCCTAACCAACAGATAATTACATAGTAGTATTTTTCCAACAATAGCAACTTTAATATGTATGGACAGAATTACCCAGCCACTAATTGCTCTTAGTGTCTTAAAATTGCTAAGGTTGAGAAACTGTGATCTAACTCCTATATTCCACATATTGGAGTGCAGGAATTATTGCAACAAGCCTCAGAAATATCTGAATAATATGTATCTTCCTATATCAAGTACTGAATGCTAGTTTGGTAAAGCAATGAACGAACCAAGTTAGAAACAGTGAGACCATAAGAGACCTCAATTTATATTTCTGTAATAAACACAACATTTATGCAATGTGTTGGTGGAATTCACTTATACCATCTGGATTAAACTCCTTATTACTTAGAAAAATATGTTCACTTTGTGAAATACAGCCCATCAACAACATTCCTTCTTTCCAAAAAGTAAACCAATTTACTAGAAATCTTTCTCACCAATGCATTTGCACTCAATTCTTCAGCTTCAGAATTCTGTATTCACTTTTTTAGGCCTCTTCTGGATAAGAACACCACCTGTTATTAAACTGTTTTCATGCAGAAAAGCTTAAATTATTGGGTTGGGTTGGCTAAGTATTGCTGAGACTGATCAAAGCTGACTTTGCATAATTTATTTCTAACCCTGCTATTCTTGCATCACCTTTAGGTCAGAGATGACTATTTATGGATTACAAAGTGCCATCAGAAAATCAGCTGCAAAGGAGGTTAATGGTATGTGATTTCCCTGGTACTGCCATTTGCTTCACCTTTGCATTTGTCCTTCTGGTAACAGTCATGCCCTCAATGACTGCCACAAAAAAGGGAAGAAAACAGAGGGTAGCTCTATGTAATCCTCTGCCTCAAATGCTGGCTTTGGACCCAAGACATTTGTTCAAAATATCACTTTTGACTCAAAACATGCACTATGGCAGGGATGTAAAATGTACTGCTCAAGGTCCAGGTATAGCAATCTAATATCCCAGTGTGGATGGGATATTCTTCCTTCCTTCCTTCCTTCCTTCCTTCCTTCCTTCCTTCCTTCCTTCCTTCCTTCCTTCCTTCCTTCCTTCCTTCCTTCCTTCCTTCCTTTTTTTCTTTCCTTCTTCCTTCCTTGCTTCCTTCTTCCTTCCATCCACAATGAGGGTTGAAATAGTAAAGACATATATTCTTCCCCTTTGCACAGGCCTAAGATGCTCATTTCATTTAAAGATTATAACATTGGGAGATGATGAAGGCATTTATTTATTTATAAATATCCACCTCAACGACACTCTGTTTGAATATGCTGCTTCAATAGCCCCACCTTTCTTGCCTGATAAAGAGATTGAGACATGCTGCAGATGACTACAGTATAAACAATTAGATCTGTTCTAGCCTTGACTTCTAGGCTTGCCAACTTCCCAAAATACCAGGCCAGAGAGATGGGGCTAAGTTTGTAAGCAGTTTTATTTTTAATCTTCAAAAAAAAGGGGGGGGACCCGCTGAACGAGACAAGTGAAAATCAAGAAACTCAGTGGCATAGGGAATTTCACAAGTTATTTGGGAGCCAAGTACAACTTTTGTTTCAAGTGACTGGAAAAACCATAAAATAATATACCCTTGGTCCATTTTTTTAAAATAAGAAAAACAGAGGAAAATATGGGAAGGAAAAATAGTAATGAAAAGAAAAATGAAACAATTTTTGCTAAGTTTGGAACCAACAGCCTTTTATTTACAGAACAAGAATTATAGTTATTGTATTATTACAGCGATCATGATAAAATATACATTTAAAAAGCATTTAATGATCATATTAAGCATTGATGGATCTGAAGGGGCATTCCTTCCTCTATGAAGCAGTCAATAAATTGCGGATATTAGCCTATAAAAAAAACCAAGAACATCAAAGTGAAATAACATACAAAGTTCTACATAGAAACTGAAACAGAAAGTGAACCCTGGCATTGTTTTGATGTGAGTGAAAATTAAGAAACAAAATATTATTTTTCTGTCTCAAAATGTTTTCCTGCACATTGTTGGTCAGGGCAAATGGACATGATCAGTCATATTTGACAGCTGTAATTCTCAAGAGTCCTAGGATACATTTGTGCATAGTTTGCTGGGGCAAACTGGTTTTTAAAAATAAAAGCCAACAATAGATTCCTTAAATTGTAGCTGGAAATAATTAATTCAACTGTCTCAGTCCTACACTCTCTTTTCTTTGCCTCTGGTAAACAATCACTTTTTTTTTCTAAATCAGTCATACTTTTCTAATAAGATCCATAACTTTTCAACTCTCCATTTATTTAATTCCAGTTAAAATAGTATATATGTATGTATATCTATAACCAGTTAGACCTCAGCTGTTACACTGGATTCATAGCCAAGCAAAGAGGGTGGCCTTTTCCCTTTCCCCTCCCCTTTTTTTGTCCCTTTTAAGACAAAGCCTTGAGACTTGTATACCAGCCTCACTTCTTCAATTTGCTGTATCAGGCTCCTTCTTTACATTATTCCTGCTTATTTGATTTAGGTTATGAGTCCATTTATGTAAACTATCCTGCTTGACCATACTAATATGTGCAGAAATACCCTTGGGTCCAGGTTGCTGTTTCCTAAGTGAAGAAAATTACAATTCCTTGTTCTATTACAATTACCCTCTTAATAAGAATTCATTTTACTTTATATGTAATATGCAAGTAACTCTCATATATTGTAATGAGTGCATAATATGTGGAAATCATAATAGCATTGCCATAAGCAAATTCCCATTTTTCAAAATTTATGGTTAACTTAATATATATAATTTATGGAACTGTGCACTCAGCTTTAGATAAAAGCTTGGGGGAAAGAAAAGTAAATATTCATGCTGAGGGTCAGGTGTCCTAAAATGCTGATGCAAGTCTATGTTGGCTATAGTCTTAAGTTAGCAGAATTAGAAACTGATCTTCATGTTCAACTTGATAAAAGGTGTAAGATGTGCTGTGCAAAGGGAAATGGGCAGGAAACCAATATCCTGTAATAGATATATATTTTAGAAGTTGTGGGCACTCGATTTCAATTGACATCTATGGTACAACTCATAAACACCAACTGATGTACTTTTGATTGAGAAAAAAACCCTCTACAGTTAGCTAAAATCATGGATGGCATTAAACAATAAGCCATCATCTAAGGGCTTCTCATTATGAAATCTTAGGATAAAACATTGTCTCCCTTACAAAAATAAAACAAAATCAAAGTCCCCTCTACCTGCCTCCCCACCCCCAAATTTAAACAATTCAAGGAGGACCATGGTATGCTCACAATTGCCAAGTGAAAATGGAAATAGAAAACTAGGTACAAATGGCCATGGAATAGAATAGGACATGGATGACAGGCTAGCTAGCTTAAACTAGCTAGCTTAAACCTGAACACATAGTCTACAACCTGCAGTCCCACTGACTATATCTTTTCATAATGAAATACTGTCCCCCACTCTTCATGGAATATCAATCCTACCTATTTAGGCATTTGCCCTTTATAAATCTGCAAATCTGTTGTTAGAGTATTGGGTTCCAAGTGGGGAGGGAGTAGAGATCTGGAGAGACTTTTCATTTTGGCTATGATTACGCTAATGTCAAAATAATTTAGTAACTTCTCCCAGCAATCTTTTGACAAGATAACTCTGCAAATGGTTTTGAAACAATAGTTTGATAGGTGTAGGCAATTTTTTTCTTTGCAAACATCTTTCCACCTAATTTGTACGTATTGACATGACAAATGGGTCTTCTATCTAATTTGTATATAGTGATGTGTGTGGCCTTTCAGAAGCCTTTCACAAAAGTGGGGGGAGCCCTGTCATTATTACTCAAAGCAAGCTAAAGAAAATGCCTACTGATAGCATAGAATTCCATCTTTTTATAAGGTGCAAAACCCTACATACTTACTTTTATCCATTTTTTTTGTTTCTTTGTTTTGATGCAAAAGGATTTGAATTACTACGAGAAACTCAAGGATACTCAAGACAAGCAAAGACAAGGGAGGAAAAATTAACAGAAATCTAAGGCTGACCACTTTAGAGACATTCAACTAGATAGGAGAGGATCAGGATAAGATTATAATGCTTGCTCAAGCAGGCATCACAGTCCTTAAAAATCAATTAGCTTCAAGTAGTACCCAATCCCCATTCCCATGGATGAGTAGGGGAAAAAAAGTATAAATAATTCAGATAATGTAGATTTTCCAATCTAAATTTGGGTTTTTTTAAACTATCTTCTCCTATTTCAAACCTGTTGCTTTTCTATATCCTCTAGCTTTTCCCAAAGAAATACAGGGATGTGCTTGGCAATGTTGGCTCCTGAATAAATATCATTATTCAAGCTCTTCCCTTTTTCCTGGCCACATGCACACTTAACATGCAAACATTCTTTGGTTTTCAGAATGCTAAGATTTAAGCTATAGATGGTGGGTGATGGATGCCCTGGCTGCCCTCATCCTTTTGGAAACTAGATAGGATAAAACAGAGAAGATGAAATACCAGCATCCCATTTGTTTAATTCAGGTCCTTAATCTCTATTGTGTTTTCTCTTTATCTTCTCCCTATTTAGTATTTCTCCATTTCTGGACAAACTTGCCTGCAACTAATTTCCCTCTCTCAGAAACAGAGAAAGACTAAAGAGGGAGAAAATAAAGAGGAGAGAGAGATAGAGGAAGGGAGGGGGGGAAGGACGGAGGGAGGGAGAGATTTAATCATATGCTAGGCTGATTAAGAAGGGGAAAACAGGAGAAAATCTGGAATGAAAATTCATTTGGGAAATAGGAAATGACTTGTGCTTCCTAATGATTTTAATTCTGTATTATTTAAGGTGGGGAGGAATTCTTGCAATGTTTATTTCCAGCTTGATTGGTGTCAGCTGGTGGTGGATTAACAACTACTTTTCTGGGGAAGACAATTTCACTTTTCCTTTTTGTAAATATTCATGTTGTAAGAAAACTTAAGGGAACATAGCATACTTCCCAGACTGCACCCTTATAACATACATAATTTGCTGTGTATAAATATACTCACCATATTGTCAGATAGTATACATCCCAGCCTCCCATAGCTTTGCACATTTTAGACATGACAAGAAAACTGTGAATTGAACACTGAAAACAAGCAATTTTTTTAAAAAAATAATGATTCTTCTCCCCCTGCACTCAGTTTTGAGTTCTCATTTGCTATGTGTGTGGGTATGTACACACCTGTCACACACACATACACACACACATTGGATGCAGAAAGAGAGAGAAAAAGAGCCAGTGAGATTGAGATCAGAAGCAATATATATCAGCCCTGATTCTTTGAAGAGGAAACATCTCTCATTCCCCATTTCCTGAGAGATGTCACAGCTGTGACAGGGAGGGGTTTGTAATGGCACAGTTCGGTGCCTTCATAATTTATTCTCTCTGATTTTATGCTCTTTTAGTCTCCTGCTCAACCATCCACTAACAAGCAGTGATATTAGCCAATAAATCAAAGATGTCTGCTTGTCACCACCAGATGCCTGGCCATATCACAGCCGATTATGAGACATAAAGAAGGACAATTTCATGTAGAGAACTCAGCAGAGGTGTTCCACTGATATTCTGTTTGATAGGGAACCAGCATGAACTGAATATACTAAAACTCAATAACTTTTATGCCTCGTGTCGGTAGAAAACTAAGCTGAAATAAAACAGGGAAGTAAATTAGGACCCTTATCTTTATGACTGTTCCTTTTATGATTTGGCAGGTATCCCTTTGTGCTTTCATGTGGAATAACACACAAATAAATCTTTCTATATGTGTAACTTAAACTTTGCTGGCTTGTAGAGAAACACCTCATTTGATTCTTTGAAAAGGCAGGAAAGGTATCTTACATCAATTGGTACAAAAGAGCTTCCTTTATGCATGTGTCACAATCACCAAAGTTTATCCATTTGCCTTATCAATCAAATGTGTAGCTAAGGTAGACTTTGATCTTTCGATCATTCATTTTTAATGATTATAACTATTATTTATGAGGGTGCCAACAAGTCCTCTATGTTATAGAACAAAAACAAGAGGCCTAAATTATAATTCACAGACATGTGTCTATTTCCTTTAAATTCTATCAGTTCTTTTAATTACCTATAGACCACTGCAAAGACCAATCTGGACATTTACAAAACTGTAAAGTCAATAGGAAATCCACATGATTTATATAGTTTGGGGGGGAGCAATTTTTTAAAATAAAAGTAGTTGCCTTGCAAGGACATAGAGCAAAGGTGTCAAACTGCTGGCCGGCGGGCTGTGTGCATCACACACAGGCCATGCCTGTGAATGGGAAAAATGTAGTGAACTGTCATGTGATGGCAATGTGATGTGGTCAGTTTGATACCCATGATATAGAGTTTCAGAAGCAAACACTCAAATATCATTCAGAAGCAAATTCTCAAAGCTTAGAAGGTTTAAAGCTATAGTGTGAACATTGATTTTATTCCTTTCTTACTACTAAATTAAATAATAACTAAAATGTCAATGCTATCACTTTGAAAACAACAATTTAGGATTATTCAGTGTTCTTATACCTCCTAGAGATTCCAAGTTTCTGAAATTGAGAAATTTTAGGAGGCCGGAGCTGGCGTCGCGACGATACGGCATGAGATCTTGGAGGTCTGAGATCGCTTCCGATATCTTTGCTCCTGGACGGTCCAATCGGATCTAACCCATCCCGAAGAGATGGTGAATGTAAAGAGCGCATCCTGTCGATCCCAGGGATACCGTAAAGTCCCTGGTAGATCTAGGAGAAGCTCTTTTTGCCAGCAGCAAAGAGGCAGCCATTAAAGCTGCTGAAGTTGGGACAGATCCGAAACGAAAGAGAACGGAAAGAGAGAGTGTGCCGGTTTGGTGAAAAATTTTTCTTTATTTTAAGATTTGAAAGGACACCTTAAGGAAAAGAAGGAATCTGTAAAAGTTTTGACAGAAGTGACTAAGTGGCGATTTTAAACAGGAATGTCAAAGTAATATTTTTATTTTTATTTTTCTCATTGCTGGATTTTCGACACATGATCTTACATTTTGAAACTGGACTGGTTTTTTTCTCTTTTTTCATCTATTCTTTTTCTCCTTTTTGACTCTATAATATTCTAGGCTAGAGACTCCCTTTTAGTTATTTTTTAAAAATATCTTTTTCTTTTTTGAATTAATTTTTATTATATTTTGCTTGGAAAAGGAGGGGGAAAGAGAAAGCAAAAGATACTTTGTATCACTGAGAACTAGAGGCTTGGAAATATTCTATTTCTTGACCAGACAAAGCTGAGAAAGAACTGAGACTTCTTTTCAAGGACATTGCTACTTGATAAGATAGAGGGAAGAGCATGGGAGAGTATTATTGCAGGTGCTCTTCTGGGTTTCTATCAACAGCTGGAGTCTGGTGTTGAAGCTTATAGGAAAAGAAAAGGTGATAAGTCTCTGGAGAAGAGAGTTATAACAAGAGCCTTGGATAATTAAACAAAGTGCAGTGTGCTCTTTTTATTTTTTTTAAGCTGCACTACCCCTCCTCATCAGCTTACTTTTTGTAATAGCTATTTGGATTTTTGGCCCTTTGGAACCTGTCTTTGTTTTTTTCTTGTCTTTTGAAGTTAAATTTCTACGTTTGCTTTTTATTTTAAAGGAAAAGCTTTAGTATTAATGATTTCCTTCCTTTTCTTTTTAAGGGAGTAGTGTTTTTTCTTTTTTCTCTCTCCCTCCCTGGTATTTTTTTTTCCATTTACCTTCCATATTTTTTTTTCTGGCCTTCTTTTTTTTCTTATGTATCCTTTCATATCTGAGACTTCTTAATTGGATTAAGATGTTGAAGAACCTGAAGATTTTTTTCTTTTCTCTTTTTTAGCTTTTTATTTTTCACTTTTCCACCTTTTTTAGGATTTAACAACTTTTTCTTTTGTGTGTGTGTTTATGGTCTTTTCCTCCATTTTTGAGTTTTTATTGTTATTTAACCAATCGATTGGATTAAGGTATTCAAGAACCTGAAGAATTTTTTTCTTTTATTATTATTATTATTATTATTATTATTATTATTATTATTATTATTATTATTATTATTATTATTATTACTATTTGGCTTCTTTTTTCCTGCTATTTTTATTTGGAATTGCAATTGGTTACTTCACAAGTGGATTAAGGTCTAGAAGAACCTGAAGATTTTGAATTGCTCGAAATGAGTAGGAAACTAACAGCTCCTGGTTCCTCAACTTTTACTTCTTCCTCTCCACCATCTGGAGTAAAACGTTCAATACAGACAATGTTACAGCAAGAAAAAGAACAAGAAAAAGTGACCCTGCAGATGATTATGCAAGGAATTCAAAATATTTAAACAAGAACAGAGAATATTGAAAAGAGAACAGAGAACATCAAACAAAGAACAGGGAAAACTGATGAAAAGGTGGAGAACATTCAACAAATGATGATGAAGTATGACGAGAGATTCCAAAAAATTGAAGAAGATAAACAAAGAGATAAGAAGATTGGAGATATTGATAACAGATTAACTGTGGTTGAACAAGATAAAAGTGGTATACTGAGATGGGAGATGGATAGATCAGAATTCTATCTTAGATTCCAAAATGTAGAGGAAGAAAAAGGACAAAACCTAGCTGAGATAATGATAGAAATACTGGCTGAAGCTTTGGAAATAACTCAAGAGAAGATGATGAATGGAATAGATGAGGTTTATCGAGTCTTCACAAGATATGCAATGAGAAATAGCTTACCAAGAGAAGTTCACATCAGGTTTACAAAGAAAGCCATTAAAACGCAAATATTGCAAGTGGCAAGAGAGAAAACATTGAAATATAAAGATAAGGAGATTGTGCTCCTGAAACAAATACCCAGAAGAGTGAGAGAGATGAGAAGAGAATATCGATTCCTGATCAAAATGCTACTTAAAAAAGAGGTGAATTATAGATGGCTGATTCCAGAAGGTTTAATGTTCACATGGCAAGAACAGAGATATAGAATTGACTCAATTGAGAAAGCTGAATCATTCTACACAGATTTTTTTGAAGGGAAAGAGGAAGAGGCAGAAAAAGAAATTTCACTAATTGAATTCCAAGAGGACTGCCAAATGACAACTGAAAAAGAAGATGGTGCAGTAGGTGGAAAGGTGGAAGTCAAAGAACAACGTGAACCAAGATCTACAAGAGCTGCTAAACCTAACTACAAAATATAATCATGGAAGAGAAAAAACTGATTACAATTAATATAAATGGACTTAACTCAGCTGTTAAAAGAAGGAAAACCTTCCATAAATTAGAGAAATTAAAATTTGATATAATCTGCCTACAAGAAGTACATATCAAAAAGCAATATGAACAATTGTTGATACAGCCAAAACTAGGGAAAATATTTATTTCTTTGACACAATGCAAGAAAAGAGGAGTGGCTCTATACATTAAAGATATTATCCCAGTGAAATTGATCCATACAGATGATGATGGAAGATTACTAATGGTGGAAATAATGGACAATAATGCGAAAACACTCCTGATTGCAATCTATGCCCTGAATGACAATCAAGAAAAATTTTATAAAAAATTACATATGAAAATAATTGAACTGGACTATGCTAATATAGTTTTGATGGGAGATTTTAATGGAATTGTAGACAATAAACTGGACTATACAGTACAGAATACAATAAAGCAAAACAGAAAGACTCTCCCTAAATCTTTTTTTAAAATGGTAGATGAAATAAAAGATACATGGCGAGAAAGAAATTCTAAAACTAAACAATATACCTTCTACTCAAATAGATATGATATGGATGTCAACAGAATTGTTAACTAATATTCAAGAAATAAATATTGAAACAAGTACTTGGGCAGATCACAATCCAATGACAATTAAATGGAAAGGACAAAGGAAGAAGATCTAGATGGACATTAAATAATACTATATTAAAGGAAAAAGACTTCATACAGTGGATGGAGAAAGAACTGGTTTTCTTCTTTAGAGAAAACAAAAAAGAAGATACATCAATTCAGAACGTATGGGATACAATGAAGGCATATGCCAGAGGCTTGATAATAGACTATACAAGGAAAAGAAATACCATGAAAAGATTAGCCTCTAAGGTACTAGAGGATGAGTATAAAGGACTTGAAAAAGAGCTACAGAAAATACCACAGAAAAAGGACATTAAGTTAAAAATGGATATAACTAAACATAAAATGGGTCTAATAGAAAAAGAATTAGCACAGAAAATTAGAAGTGCTAAACAGAACTACTTTGAAGATGCAAATGAACCAGGTAGATGGTTAGCATATAAATTGAGAAAGGAGAAAGAATCAAGGAAAATATTGCAATTAATAGATGACCAAGGCCAAGTTTGCTATGGTAGTAAAGAGAAGAAGGAAATCATACGAGACTACTATGGGAAACTATACAAACAAGAGAATATTGATGAGGAAAGAATTAAACAGTATTTAGAGAATGCTAATCTACCCCAGATACCTAAAGAGATTGAAATAATGTTAGAAAGCAATATAACGATGATGGAGTTAACTGAAGCACTCAAGAAGCAAAATAATGGAAAGGCACCAGGCCCAGATGGACTTCCTGCAGAATTTTATGAAACATTACAAGAATCATTGAACCTTCCATTGCTAGAAGTTAAGAATGAAGTTATGTTAAAGAAGAGGATACTTAAATCATGGTCAGAAGCTTATATCACACTTGTCCCAAAAGAGGAGGCCGATCCATTACAAATCAAGATCTATAGACCTATTTCCTTACTAAACGCAGATTATAAAATTTTTGCTTCAATATTGGCAGAAAGACTTAAAAAAATATTTAAATAATTTTATCCATCCTGATCAAAATGGATTTCTGCCAAAGAGACAAATTAAAGACAATATGAGAGTAATCTTGGACACTTTGGAATACTACGAGGCACATCCTGAAAAACAAATGGCTTTGATATTTCTAGATGCACAGAAGGCATTTGATAATGTGAATTGGCGATTCATGTTATTACAGCTGGAACAGATGGGCTTTGCAAAAAAATTTATTCAAGCAATAGAAGCTATATATCATAAGCAAACGGCAAAGGTAATGATAGAGGGAGAACTGACAGACTCTACTGATATAAGAAAAGGAACAAGACAAGGGTGCCCACTATCACCTCTGTTGGAAGTGCTAAACAGAAATATTAGAGATGAAAAGAATATAAAAGGGATGAAAATTAAAAAGGAAGAATTTAAGTTGCAAGCATTTGTAGATGATCTGGTTTTCATTTTAGAAGACCCACTAGAAACAGCATCAAAATTGATAGAAAAGATAGAGACATATGGAAAGGTGGCTGGTTTGAAAATAATTAAAGATAAGACAAATATTTTGACAAAGAATATGCTATCAAGACAAAAGGAAGAACTGGCGGATGTACTGAAAATCCAGGTCACGAATAAAATCAAGTATTTGGGGATATACTTGACAGCAAGATGTAGCATACTAAAAGAGAATAATTATATCAAACTTAAGCAGCAGATAGTGCTAGATTTGGCGAAATGGCAAAATTTACAAGTGTCATTAATAGGGAGAATATCAACAATCAAAATATATTACCCAGAATTTTATATTTGTTCCAAACAATTCCAGTTAGGCTTGGAAAAGATTATTTTGAAGATTTAAATAAAATTGTGTTGAAATATATATGGCAAGGTAAGAAAGCGAGAATAAAGTTAAAACTTTTGCAAGATGCCAGATTAAGAGGAGGATTTGGCTTGCCTAATTGGGAGTTGTATTACCAAGCTATAACTTTGATGTGGGTTAAGGAATGGATAATATTAAGAAATACTAGATTGTTGACTTTAGAAGAACATGATCTGTTGTTGGGGTGGCATGCTTTTTTATGGTACAAAGGAACTAAAACACAGGGGTATTTTAGAAGACATTATATATGGGAGTCTCTGTGGTTAACCTGGGAAAAGACTAAAAGGCAATGTTATTTGAAAATTCCAGTCTGGTTATCGACCTTTGAAGCATTTTCCTATCCTATAATATAAAAAAGGAACAAACAGTTAGATATGGTGAAATATTGAATGAAAAGGGTGAACTTAAATCTATACAAAAATTAGAGGAACAAGATATAAAGATGAATTGGTTTTCATATGCGCAAATACATTCAAGGTATGATAAAGACTCTAAAACAGAAGGTTTTTATGATAAATTGACTGATTTAGATAAGATTTTGACAGGTACTGATGAAAAGGTGATTAAAAAATTGTATGGATATTTGTTGGAAATTAAACTAGAAGAGGAACAAGTTAAAGAAATGAGGTTTGCTTGGGGGAAGAACTTTGGATATGGGATTGATCTAGAGAAATGGCAAAAATTGTGGTCTCAAAATTATAAAATGACAATGTCAACAGCATATAAAGAAAATTTGTAAAATATGTTTTTCAGGTGGCATTTCCCCTTGACAAGAATAGCAAGAATGTTCAAGAATAAATCTGAAAAATGTTGGAAATGTCATCAGACACCTGGCTCATATTACATATGCGGTGGACATGTGCGGATGCTAAAAAATATTGGACTAAAATCCACACGTGGTTGGAAAAAATGACAAAAAAAAAAACATATAGATTTGAAACCAGAGATATTTTTATTGGGAATTTTACCTGAAATATATAGTAAAGAACTGAAATACCTGATTGTAAATGTATTAACAGCAGCTAGGATTGTATTTGCTAAAAACTGGAAAAATGAGAAAATACCATCACAGGAGGAAATCATTAAGAAAATATTGGAGTGTGCTGAAGTGAGTAGATTGACATTTGAAATCAGAGAACAAGATGATAAACAATTTTATAAAATTTGGGATCTATTCTATGAATGGTTAGATAATAAAATATAGTAATGAAATATGTAGATTCTTAGAAAATAATAAATATATAAAGATGTATTCTTTTCTTACTATATCTACAAAATGATTCTAGGATAGATTTGAGATGATAATATGAACTGTCATAAAACAAATTAAGTAAAATATGATTATCTCGTAAAACATGAATGAATAAAAATATAGTCAAATGATTGATTAACAATGATATTAATGTATTTAATACTTGATTGAAAATATGAGAATATATACAATGTAATTATAAGTGAAGACTATGAAATGGAAGCACAAAGCAATTTGTAAACCAACCGGCACACTGTATGTACATATATGGAACATGGCTTGATGTTTTTATGTTTTGTTTATTTATGTTTGTTTTAAAAACCAATAAAAAAAAAAAATTTGGAGTTAAATGTGGGTGTTGTAGGAATTATCTAGAAACCTTCCATAAGAGTCTGTATACTCAAAAGACAGTCTTTCTAGCATTGAACAATAACATGTGGACAGAGGATAATTATATCATGCCTGACATGTATTGACTGAATCTCCCAAACTACGAAGCCAAATTTGATGATATGACTTTTTGTCTTTTCTTTTCTTTTTTTAAAGTTATGTTAATCTTTAAACATGTCCCCACATCCTTTGAGGAGAGAAGGAAATGAAGATGGTGATGATGATGGTAAAGAAGAAGGAGAAGGAGAAGGAGAAGGAGAAGGAGAAGGAGAAGGAGAAGGAGAAGGAGAAGGAGAAGGAGAAGGAGAAGAAGAAGAAGAAGAAGAAGAAGAAGAAGAAGAAGAAGAAGAAGAAGAAGAAGAAGAAGAAGAAGAAGAAGAAGAAGAAGTAGTTATCTAAACCTAAATCTACCTTTTGAATGCTATCTCAACAGCAATCTCCCGTAGTCCTCAGAGGGTAATTTAAAAAAAAATCTAGCCAAAAACTTAAAAAAACCACACCTCATTTACCAACCAGGGGAGGGAGCGGGAATTTGAAAGTGTTTTGTCTTTCTGAATTGGCATCAGAGTATTCCAACTGAGTAAGAAGTTCGTTCAAAGAATGAGATTAAATTAATGCAACTTGTTTGAGTTCATCATGTTGTTACTTTATTATGGAGTACAAAGAGTCACTCTACTCCAGGGGTCCCCAACCAACGGGCCGTGGACCGGTACCGGTCTGTGGAGCACTCTGTACCGGGCTGCAAAGAAAATTAAAAAAAATGGCGGCTTTCTTCGCCTTCGGTGAATGCTGCTGGGATCAGGGATCAAGGACACAAATGAAAGAAGGGGAGGGAGGAAGCAACCAAAGCCTGTCCTGCTCTCCGGCTCAGCGGCTTCGGTTTCCTCCCGCCTCGTTCCTCTCTCAGTCGCTCTCTCGCTCCTCCACCAGCCCAGGAAGAAACTGCTTCAAAGAAGCCGGGGTGGTGGCTTTTCCTGTCGCCGCAGCTCCTCCGAAGCGCCCATTCACCCCCACCCCGCCCGCCCGCACGCAGTTCAATCCAGTGCTCCATTCTGCCTGCCTGCCTGCCTTCGTTTCTGGTTGATTCGGAGCAGCTTCGGCTGAGAATAATAACTATTCGCCTCTTTTTATCAGCGAAGCTGCTCCGAAACAACCAGAAACGAAGGCAGGCAGGCAGGCAGGCAGGCAGGCAGAACGGAGCACTGGATTGAACCGCGCGGGCGGGTGGGGTGGGGGTGAACGGGCGCTTCAGAAGAGCTGCGCCGACAGGAAAAGCCACCCCCGTCTTCTTTGAAGCAGTTTCTTCCTGGGCTGGATGTTAGAGGTCCATCGTAGCTCTGAATGATCCCTAAACAAGGACTACAGGAGCTTCCTAGGAAAACACACTGACTAAATGCTCCTCATTCAATTCCTGTTTTCACCAAACAGAGATAAGAGAAACATCTGCATGAAATTTTGTAGCTACACAGCTGGACAAGACCTAGAACTAGAGAGACTGCAGTCAGGTGTCTTTAATGCTAGTTGTAGGGTAAACATAAAGTTTTGGGAATGGAAAATAGAATCTCCTCTCCCCCCCGCTGCCAGTCCTTGAAAAAGTGTTTCTACTGGTCCCTGGTACAAAAAAGGTTGGGGACCACTGCTCTACTCCACTCTCATTGTTGCAAATATTCTTCTTTTTTTCAGATAGTGATATTATACATTCAGAACACTTATGTAATTTTCTCAAGGGTAGTGATTTCTAAATTATTGTGTGGACTAGTTCCCATTGTGGAGTACTATAAATTGTTTGCAGTTTAAATCTGCATTGATCAGACCTAATTATACTTCTTATGTTTCTCTTTCCAAGCCAAAGCCAATTAACTATGGTATTGTAGATCCATCTTCCTTAACCAAGCATACATTTCTACAGTTAAGCAATTTTCACTTAAGTGGTAAATGAATGATTCTTTGAAATATTGTTCTCATCATAATTTTACTCTTCGTTGTTGAGGAGTTTTGTTCATTGTTCTAGACCATCTTCATATATATTTAAAGCACAGAAACATTACTTAATGTTAATTTGCCAAAAACAAAAAATGGAAGTAATTATTAATTCCTGATGTTAAGCATTTTGTTTTTACTCTGCTCGGTTTGTTTCTAATATTTGACCACTCTGAGAGAAAGAAGCTACTTTGAGGAAATGTTGTGGACCTTATTTCTTTCTTTTTTTTTTTGCTTATATATATATTTTGTTTATACTTGAAACCTAAAACATTGTGCAATGGTTTGGGCATCAAAAGTTCCTGAATTATTTTAAATACTGTAGATCTACAAAGACAAATTGTTAAGGACTTATTCAGTGCAGTTAAGATTCTCAACTAACTTCATGCTTTACTTCAGATAAAACTCAATAGAACAGGCAACTATTTTTCAGCAGTTATCTAATATACCTTAAATAATTGTTCAGTTGTCTTTTTATATAATGTCCAGTCTGTGGAATTTTGAAACACATTCATCTTCTTAAAAAAAGCTAGTCATCCTGCTGTGTTCTTTTTTCTATTACATGCATATACTGTGATCAGTTTGGTGCACTACTTGTCCATTTTATTTGTTCATCTTGCTGTCCCTTTTTGTCCCCTGAAGTAAGGGTACACTTGAGAAGCTTAAAAAAACAGTCGTAAAGTGGTGGTTCCAGTTGTGTCTTTTCTTTTGATCAAAAAGACCCTTAACTCAAGAGAAGAAAGGTAAGGGACTGAGTTTTTGTGTCATGATATGTCAAGGGACATTTTATCACTCAACCTTGCCACTTCTATGTATAATTTTTTGTGTATTTCTTGCTTCACTGAAAGTTCCAGAACTAATTCCAATGAGTTTGCATATATTAAAATGTAGCTGGCATACATAATCAATAATAACAATAAAACATTACATTACGAGAGAAATGAATGGATTGAGGCTTTTTTCCACAGATATAATTAAAGATAGGTGGCACAATCTTTAAAGATTAATATTCATATAGTTGTTTACTCTGCATTATTTATTTATTTTTTACTTTCTATGTTCTAAAAACTGAGGTAAATATATTTCTGTGTGTGCCTGCACGTTTATATTTCTGATGACATTAAAAAAAGAATAGAATTATTTTATGCCTGTACATTAAATATACGTTAATGCTTTACCTGATTTGACTTATCAAATAATGATTTGTTTTGAAATCTTTACAGATAGTTACTGTACTGAAAGATTAAATACCTGATTTTCTTCATTTTCTCATGTTACAAATTATTCAGAATTATTGGAAGGTAGACTCCTTATTTCAACTTGTCCTCCATATTTTCATCCTCAGAACATTCAAGGTAACTGTTAAGAACACAAGAAAGAGCAAGAAACTGTTAAAAATCTAAAATTATTATTAATCAATTTGAAAGATGTGGCTGAAGAGGGTGTTCTTAACTTCTAATAACAAAAAAGTGATAGCTAACTACAGACCTTGAAAAAAATACTGTGCAAAGTTTGGAAGAGCTGCTTATCTCAAAAATGAGACTTGAAAATGTAAAACACTCTGAATAGGGTTGTTCGGTTTTATCTTGGAATCAAGTTTACACTAACAGATTGTCTCCCAGATGATCATAAAACTTTTAAAAATTAATCTTGAATTGTAAATCAATATTTCAGCATACTGTAATCTTGATGTTCTGTGCCAATGTAATGGTTTAGCTCAGGGGTTCCCAAAGTGGGTGGTACCACCCCCTGGGGGGCGGTTGGATGCCTTAGTGGGGTGGTAAGAGGCAAGGGGGCTGGCAGGGGGGTGCTAAGAGGTGGTAGGGGGGCATTTGAGGTGCTGGCCCCACAGGCTCACTGACTGCCGGCCACGCAGCCCATTGACTGTTTCATTGCTCCATAGCCAGCACCTTGAATGCGGAACCCACACGCGGTAAGCCTTGCCAAACCTGGGGGAGGGAGAGGTGGGAGGTGGTGGAAAGAAGGTGCCTTAGCTTGCAGGCTGCCCTCTCCAGTGGAAGCAGCAGAGGCACACCAGAAGGCCTGAAAGCAAAACCCTCCCAAGGCACGCAGTGGGGTGGGTGGTTCGGCATTAGGGCCCCCTTCCCTGGAGGAGAACAAGGGAGCGTGCAGCACCCACCCGGCCTTCGCCTCTCCAGCCAGCCAGGCTTGCACACAGGATGCAGGTGGGTGCAGCTGCAGCTCTCCAAGGCACATGTTCAGTTCAGCTCTATGTGGCCGTTCCAGACCTAGAACCTAGCCTCCCTCTGCAGCCCGGTTCTTCCGACCAAGCCCTGCACTTGCTTGCTTACTTAGTTTCCAAGTGATCGTTCCCTCCGCCTCGCTGGTCTGGGCTGCTTCCCCACGCCTTCCTCCTCCTGGGCGGAGCATAAAGATGGGCGGAACGCTTCACTGAACTTGGGAGTCTCTGAGCATGTGCAGAGTACCTCCCCTTGCTTGGCCCGATGGAAGTGGACCTTGGGTTGAAGCAAAGAGGGTGAGGTCGGCTGCATCTCTGCCTGCGGGGAGGTTGGCATTGCAAAATTGGATGCCAAAGGGGGCTGGAGAAGGGGCAGAGGGGCAGCTTCAGGGGGCTGGAGAAGGGGCAGAGGGGCAGCTGCAGAGGACTGGAGAAGGGGCAGAGGGGCATCAGATTGAAATGAGGCCTAGTTTAGACTGAGGCCTTTTTCCACACTGAAACATCTTTGCCAGCACATTGAAACATCTTTGGCTCCTATTAAAGGTTTCATTGACAAAACATGGTGAAGACTATCAGGAAGCTCTCACATTTTGTTGAGGCTTTAAACAGGATCCATTGGACCAGATCTCCACCCTAAAAATTACTTTTCCCCAATGTATTAATTACAGTGCCAATTCTGAAGAAGGCAACACCAAAATGTACTGGTAAATTACAAGGAGAACACACACACACACACTCCCTTCTAACCCTGCTGGAGCAGGTGATTGGACTAGAATAGATATCTCATTATCTTGTTCCTCCCTCCCTCCCTCCTTCTTTATTTCTTTTTCTTTCTGTCCCTTCCTTCCATCCCCCTTTTTCTTTGTCCCTTTTTCTTTCTTTCCCTTTTCTCTTTCTTTTCTTCCTTCCTTCTCTCTCTCTCTCTCTCTCTCTCTCTCTCTCTCTCTCTCTCTCTCTCTCTCTCTCTCTTTCCCTCAGGCTCACCCCATTGACTTGACTTGCTTGGGTAGGTCCCTCCAGTGCAGCGGTCTCAATGGGGTGGACCTGTGGGGCCGGCACCTAGAATGCAGCAGTGTCAGCATGTTTGAAAAGTAGAGCAAAGCCAGAGGTCGGTAATTTTTGCTGCAAAGAATCACAAAAGCTTCTGGGTTGTGCACAAGAAGGGAGACACATCAATGCAATTCAGCAACATAAAATAAAGAGATACAAATAAAACAAATCAACAAGAATCGGCAAAGCATCTCTGATTAGATTTTATTCACTGCTAGAATCTAATCAGAGATGCTTTGCCAATTCTAGTGCAATTACCTGCTCCAGCAGGGTTAGAAGGGAGTGTGTGTGTATGTGTGTGCATGGCTGTCAAAACTCCAAAAACAGGTCAAGTATCTCTGGGAAGGCCAGTCATAAATTAGAACACTTGCTAAGCAACCAGCCATTAAGTGAGGACCACGTGTATTTGGTTTGCCAGTCACCTGGCCACGCCCACCCAGTCACATGACCACCAGATCACACCTACCCGGTCATGTGACCAGCAAGCCATGCCCAGTCAGCAAGCCACGCCAGCCAGTCACGTGACCAGCAAGCCACACCCACCCAATCACATGACCAGCAAGCCATGCCCAGTCAGCAAGCCACGCCAGCCAGTCACGTGACCAGCAAGCCACACCCTCAAATTAGGCCATGCCCACAGAAATTTGAATCCCACCCCTGGGTGGGGGGCACCGAGGATGAGTTTGTAGCACCAAGGGGGTGGTGGACTGAAAAAGTTTGGGAACCACTGGTTTCGCTGGTGCTTAGTTATGTGCTAAGTGAGAACATTAATTCATGTAGTCTAATACAGTCTACTATGACTGTGATTCTTTTTCCAATATTGTCTCCCTAATCCTTTTAATTGGGTTGGCCCTGAAGCCTATTGCATGTGAGATATTTAGATGAATAAATTGCCCTTCTCTGGAAGATGCAGGTCAAAAGCCACAATGGCTTCCACAGAAAAATCACCTATTGATTAAAGTCTTAGGACAGGAGTGACTGCTTCATCTGTTTCTCTACTCCATTCTGCTTTATTGTGTCAGGAGAAAAAAATGGTCTCATTAAATTAGGGAGGAGAGGATTATGAACAAATGTTTTATGTGTTGTGGAATCTGCTGATAGAGAGCTCTTCAAGGGAGAAACTGAATCAAACTCTCAACAGTTTCACAGCAATGAACAATAATGTCAGGCTTTTATAAGAGCTAAATAATGGTAGCTATCAAAGTTGCTGTTGCTAAGTGTAACCCAATCTGCTAATAAGGTCAGTATAAATTAATTCCTAAAGTAACACTGTCAAATCTAAGGCTTTGCCCAAAACAAGAGAAACTAGATCATTGTGCCAATGGTGATAAAAGGCCTTAAACAGTGAAAATGTTTCAGATGGACTATAAATAATTATCAAACTGATAAACACTTGCAATGGTACATGGGGATTATTTTAAGGGATTGGCTGAAGAGGTGATCATCGCCCTCAGCTGCATAGTTGGCAGAGCAAATGGTCAGATGTAGGTAATGGCAAGCAAATTGTACATTCAGACTTTCAACATTCTGTTAACATAGCTTTACAATACAGTAGAATTAGGTTATCTGATTATGATTCCAGCTTGGTCTGCCTGGTAAGGTTAACAACACTTCCCCAGTTCCAGAATCCATTTCTTCTGATCCTATTTGTGAACCTCTGTATTTTCTATAGCATATGTGATCTATACAGCCTGATTCAGCTGCAAAATTCTTGATTTAAACAAAACCCAAAGCATAATATATATATTTTTTAAATTACATATTTAAGGAAGGAATAGCTGTCTATCATTTTATATAAAATAAATATACTGCAGATTGCAATAAACAATAACAGCATACTTAAAACACTATCTTTTATAGAGATTAAAACAGTGAACCAAAACTCATTATATGCATATATATCACACAATGGCACGCAATTAAGTTCAAACAGCATTATATAAATTTGTATCAATGTTAAATTCAGAATTCAACGCTTAAAATATATTTGACGATGACTAGTCTGTAATCACAAGAATACTACAACTGGATTGTTTGCTGATACAGAAAATACACTTGATCAATGTGTTAACACTATTTGCTAAATCTAGGTTCATGTTTGTTATGTCCATAGCCTTAATGTATCTTTTCTTTTATGTACACTGAGAGCATGTGCACCAAGACAAATTCCTTGTGTGTCCAATCACACTTGGCCAATAAAGTATTCTATTCTATTCTATCCTATCCTATTCTGTTCTGTTCTGTTCTGTCCTGTCCTATCCTATCCTATTATTATTCAATAACACTATACCAGCAAATGTTATATAACTTGGCCAGGCACCATTTTATCATTCCTGCTGACTAATATGATATTCATTTTGTGATAGCTGATGATACGTCCAAAAGTAATTTTTCCACTTTTTCACTTCTAATAGCATGGTGGTAGAGCACTGGTTGGAATGCAGTATTGCAGGTTAATAACCCCTATAAACTTTTGAAAGACAGAAAAGATAGAAAAAGTTGAGAGCAGCAGAGATGCATCTACTTGTGCCAACCCAACTAGTCCTCTTCTATGCCCTATACTAGAAAGAAGACTTAATTATAGGTTAGCTCCCCTCCATCATTATCTAGATTGAGACACTATTCATTTCAGTGGTTAAAATAAACTATGGGTAAAAAATTAAGCTTAAAGTGCTTCACTATAATGGCAATTTAATCTGTGGCTCAGGTTCAGAGATCACATTACCTTTACTTATGCTATGATTGAGTGTCATGCCAGTCAGTCCATACATATTCAAGATATACATATATCTATACATATTCACTTTGTTTTGCATGGTCTATGAACTAGATGATATTTCCAGATAGGAGCTGAAGTTTCATTTTAAGGAACATGTTCTAGATGTTAATTTGTCCATCTGTCTAGTAGGAGTCACGGTGGTTTAACAGCAATAGCACTTAGACTTACAGACTGCTTCATAGTGCTTTACAGCTCTCTCTAAGTGGTTTACAGAGCCAGCATATTGCCCCAACTATCTGGGTCCTTATTTTACTGAGTCAACCTTAACAGATAACAGATGGAGTTGGAAGGGACCTTTTAGGTCATCTAGTCCAACCCCCCCACCCAAACGGGAGACTACACAATTTCTGACAAATGGCAGTCCAATCTCTCCTTGAAAATCTCAAGTGATGGCACTCCCACAATTTCCGAGGGCAAGCTGTTCCATTGGTTGATTGTTCTCACTGTCACAAAGTTTCTCCTTGAGCCAGTGAGAATCAAACTGCTGGCAGTCAGCAGAATTAGACTGCAATACTACATTCTATTCACTGTGCTGCAAGAGCTGCATGTTGATTTGGATATATCTCATATCTAAGTGACACTCCTTCTTCTTCACCTCCCATCAGCTCTGAATTTAGCAGACAGAGAAAGATTTAAGTATTATATTTACATCTACAATATAGCTGGTATCCAAAATGTCAACAGTGTGGTTCCTCCTAACTTTAATAAGCAGTAATGAGGGGAAGAGCATGGATCATTATCATGTTGCAGATATCCTTCTGAAAAATACAGTGAATAATGTGTTACAAGGTTATGCATATTATGGGCTCAAACATATGTTAATGAAGATCACAAGAGCCTGGCATAGTCTTGATATTTTGAGCAGCAGTCTTATTTTGCTTGCCAATTTTGTTTGCAAAGTTGAATGTGTTCTGGGGGTTCTGCACGGTAAAGGAGAGGCAGGACACAGGGAGCTGGTAAGCAACCTTTATTTCTCTTAGTCTAAGAAAAAGCTGCTCAGCCACGGCAGGCATCGGCTTTTGTAGCCGGCGCTGTCCAAAGCTTCAGCCACTGATGGGACTTCGTTTTTCCTGCCAGTGGCTGGACCAATGAGTGGAGTCTATTAGCTGACTCCACTCCTTGGCCATATTTGGTCATATACAACAGAATGCATATAAATTTTAGGCTTCCCAGCAACCAACAGTTTCAGGTGTTCAGCTTTATTTATATTTTACTCACTTGTTTGCTTTTGTGTGTTGACTTCACAGAAAACTCAGAAGTGATTTTACAACCTCTGTAGAAATTATATTTGATTCCTCTTCAGGTTACTCAATTAGTTTAGACCAGCTGAGAGAAATTCTGATATTGGGTAGTATAAATATATGACAGAAAATAAAGATTGGATTTTAGAGGGCATTGGAGGAAAAAGATGGAACACGGTGTCTTAATTAGAAAGCAACTAATCTATGAATAGCATGTGACATTACACACTTCAAGCAAGTCCAGTATTTAGTGCTGGATGAAGAAAAAATTATTATGGCAATTAAATTGTGCATTTACTGTTGCTACACTAGCTCCAAGTATTGACAAGAAAGCAACAAAATTTATCCAGTTTCCTTGCCTCCCTGCCTCCTTCCTTCACTTGAACTATAGATGTTTTCCCACCTCTAAAAGCTCTCAGTCAGAATGTGCAAAGTACCCTGAGATCCTTGGCTAACAATTGCAGTTTTTTTATATAAAAAAAGCTGTTGATTGAAAGCAGTAAAAGGAAAACTTCCCTTAAGAGTTTGTAATACCAGCTCCCTCAAGCCTGTTCATTTATACAGTCAAAAGCCTCTGTATTGCTATTGTATGCAGGAAACTTAGCTTCATAAGTGATCTTGGGATTTCTAGCTACCCTCCTGGGAAGAAGCTATTGGACTAGTTCAGAATAGAGCTGCAGTAACCAGCTGTTGCTGAGATTCAGGCCCCTGTAGGCTTGCCTGAAAAATGCAAGCTTCTCTTTTGTTAAACAAAACAAAAACAAACTAGATATGCACCTGGCTCCATGAATTTTGGCTGGTTTTAATGTGGTTACTTTTATTTCCCAGAGATTCTTCAAGAAGTTCTGCGTATGTGCCTTTGCATTTTTTTTAGATTACCACCTGGCACAGAAGATAATAGATACAGATGACAGAATAGTGAAACACAGTGAACATATTATAATAATTTCATGGAGAATTCTAAAATTCAGTGTCTTGCTTTTGCTTTTTCAACAAAGAGGTAGGGAAAATGCTTGTAATCCCCCTCTTTTTAATTTTGTTTCAGATAAGAAGGATTTTTCCAGTAAATATTAGTAAATATATCAGTATTTTTACAGGTAGTCCTCAACTTACAATGGCAATTAGGACCAGAATTTCTGTCAGTAAGCAAACCAATAAAATAAGAGGTGGTATTCAGAAGGTTTTAAACAGTTGTGGAGATCTAGTAGAGGGAATTTTGAGTAGTTCAGAGAACTGGCAAATGCCACTTCTGACTACTCCCGCCCCCATCTATTCTCTGCCTCTCAAGTCCCAGCTGATCAGCTGGGTCATCTTTTGTTGCCTGCACAGGAGAATGGAGCTGGAAATCAGTGGGGTGGGAAGGGAATGGGATTTTGCAGCAACCTTCCCCCATGAATGGGGAGGGAATGGAAATTTTACAGTATCCTTCCCCTGCTACACCCACCAAGCGACACCCACCAAGCCACACCTACAGAACCAGTAGTAAAAAAAAAATTGAATCCCATCACTGAATAAAGTGCAACAGTATCACTTAGTGACAATAATCCCTGCAGTCCTGGTTGCCATTGTTAACCAAATCTCACAGTTATTAGGCAAATAAAATAGGAAGACAGCACTGCCCCTGTTAAGTTTGGAGAATAAGGAGACCAGACATCTGACCAGTGACTTCAACTCTTTAATAATAACAGGAATCAGAATGGAACAGAGCAATGCTATGGGCAGCAGTAACCCTTTTATAGGGTTAGCTGCTGCCTTATTAACCAATGAAAACGCGCAACAGGTTCCAACTACTGACCAATAAGGACAGTCCCAAAAGTGACCAATCAGGGACCGGTTCTGGCCCAATCCCAAGTTGTTGTATAAGGACCAATCAGGTGTGCAGGTTTTCAACCCCTCATTTGCATTTAAGTTTATTCACTTTTATTGATTCACAACACCCCTCCCCCTTGGGTTCCGTTTGAGGGGAGCTGTGATAAAATCCTCAAGATA
The DNA here is from genome assembly GCF_049901735.1 of Notechis scutatus. Classification (NCBI taxonomy): domain Eukaryota; kingdom Metazoa; phylum Chordata; class Lepidosauria; order Squamata; family Elapidae; genus Notechis; species Notechis scutatus. The sequence goes on from NC_142010.1 coordinate 96,988,435, forward strand.
GGCAGGCCGTTTGGTCTGCTTGGATGATTTCCGAGGCTCCACCGGGTTTTGTCCAACGTCCGGTTCCGGTGGAGCGTTTGTCTGACCATTGTTAAGTTCTATTTCGCTGCACGGCGATTCCGTGCTGCATTCACTGTGGACGTCTCTGCTGCTGCGTGTTTCTTCGGGGTTTTGAAGTTCGTTTTCAACCTGTATTAAAGTTCCCTGAAGACATCAACTCCCTCCCCGCTTCACGTTCCGGTGCTTCGCTGGGCTGTAGGGCTCCCGTTGACCCGCTATTAGTTGTATCAAAGTCAATTCCCTCGGTACTCCCTCCCCCTTGAGTTGTTGACCCGGGGAAGTCATGGCCGCTGGGTGATAATCTTGATCGGAGTTGGTCTATGTGGCGTTTCCACACCCTCCCATCGTCTGTTAGCAGGCGGTAAGACCTAGGCCCGGTGAGGTGGGTAACGGTTGCGGGTATCCATAATGGGTCGCCGGAAAAGTTTTTGGCAAAGATTAAATCACCTACCTTAAATTCCCGGCATTTGCTGCTGGAGCCGACAGGTTTTTCTGGTGCAAAAGCGGGGTGGAGCCGGTCAAGGTGCGATCGTATTTTCCGCCCCATAAGAAGTTCAGCGGGTGTTTTGTTGGTCACGCTGTGGGGCGTGATGTGCTGCAATAAGAGGATTGGATTGATTTTCTCGTCGATGTTGCCAAATTCCATTTTATGCAGGGTCTTTTTCACAAATTGTACCATGCGTTCTGCATGTCCATTCGCCGCAGGGTGCGCGGGCGAGGTCAGCGCATGGCGGATGCCCCGATCAGCCAGATATTGTTCAAAGGGCAATGCAGTGAACTGCGGACCGTTGTCCGAGACCAACACGTCCGGAAACCCGTGCGTGGCAAATAGTCTGTTTAATTTATTAATAACTGAGTCGGTTGTAGTTGTGTGCATTCGATGAATCTCGAGCCAGTTGGAATAGGCGTCGACAGTAATCAGGAAAGTGTGACCTTTGGTAGGCCCCGCAAAGTCAATATGAATACGGGACCACGGTCCCCTCGGTGTTTCCCATTCGGTTGGGCTTGCTTTCGGTGGAGCGTTGCTGACGTCCTGGCAGCGTTGGCACGTAGCAACCCAGGCCTCGATTCTTTTGTCGATTCCCGGCCACCAAGCGTAGCTGCGTGCGAGTGATTTCATCCTCACAATGCCCGGATGTCCCTCATGCAATACGGCCAGCACAGTCTGTTGTAATTTGGCAGGGATTATGACTCGATCGCCCCACAATATACAGCCTTTTTGGGAAAACAGCTCGGTTTGGCGGCTTTTGAAGGGCGCCCATTCAGGTGCAATTTGGTCCGTCGGCCACCCCCGTTCAACCCAGCGCAGTATGTGTTGCAGAACTGGGTCACGTTTCGTTTCAAACGCAATGTCTCTAGCCGTCAAGGGTGGTGCCTGTAGAGTTTCAATATGTAGTGTTGAGAGGGTTGGGGCTGGATCCACAACAGCGTCTGGGAGCGGTGTTCTGCTCAATGCATCGGCGTGGAGAATCAATTTCCCCGGGCGGTGCTGCAAAGTGTAGTTGTAGGCCGCCAGGAATTCAGACCAACGGGTCATTCTGGGGGACAATATATACGGGGTTGGTTTATTACCCGCAATGATCCCCAGTAGCAGTTTATGATCAGTGATTATTGTAAATGCACGGCCATAAACATATTTGTGAAATCTTTTAACTGCAGCCACAATAGCTAAAGCTTCTTTGTCCAGCTGACTATAATTTTGTTCAGCTTTAGCTAAGGTTCGCGAAAAAAAACGCGATGGGGGCTTCTGCTCCGTTTGGTAACACGTGGGCCAGAATTGCCCCAACCCCAAAAGGTGATGCATCACACGTGATAGTGAGCGGCAGAGTCTCGTTGTACTGCATAAGTACTGAATCAGAAGTTAGCAATTTCTTTACTTGTTGGAAAGCATGTTGTTCCCGTTGTCCCCAAACCCACGTTGGTTTTTTGTCTAATAGTCTATGCAATGGTTCAGCTACTGTTGCTTTGTGGGGTAAAAACACATTATAGAAATTGATAAGTCCAAGGAACGCCTGTAGGTCTGCCTTGTTCCTAGGAGTGGGTGCCTTTTTAATTGCTCGTAATTTGTCTTGGTGGGATGAATTCCTTGGCTGTCCAGGAGGTATCCCAAAAATTCTACTTTTTCGGTACATAAGTGGCATTTATCTTTTTTTACTCTGAGGCCTGCATTTTGGAATCTTTGTAAAACCTCTCTGAGTCGTTTTTCTAAAATGTCTTTGTTAGGTGCGGCGATGAGTACATCGTCGAAATATGGGACAACACCTTTTATCCCTTGTAATAACCTTTCCATTAAGCTCTGGAAGATTCCAGGGGCGACGCTTACTCAATTGGAGCCGGTTGCATTTAAATGCGCCCCTATGTGTTATGATCGTTTGCGCCTCGGCTGTGGCTGGGTCTACAGGCAATTGTTGATACGCCTGGGCTAAATCTAGTTTGGCGAAAACTTTCCCGCCGCCCAGGGAATGGAGTAAATGTTGCACTACCGGTACTGGATAAGCACTTTGCTGCAGTGCGTGGTTTAATGTGGCCCGGTAGTCTCCACAAATTCTTAGGGACCCATCAGGCTTGATAGGCGTCACTATCGGGGTTTCCCAACGGGCGTGGTCGGTGGGTTCCAGTACGCCCTGCGCTATCAGCTTATCGAGTTGTTCATCGATTTTAGGCTTTAAGGCGAACGGCACCCGACGCGGCTTAAGGCGGATGGGTGCTATTTCAGGGTTCAAGTTAAACGAGATTGGGGTCCCCTTATACTTGCCCAGTCCGTTCGCGAAAACATTCTTGCACGAGTGCTTCCTCCCAATCGACGCTTTCGGCCTTGTGTACTCCGGCTACAGTGATTCCGAGTGGCCTGAACCATTGCAGACCTAGAAGACTAGGCCTGTCTCGATCCACGACAGTCAGTGGTAGTGCGACGGTGCGGTCCTTGAATGAGACCTGGAATCTGCGGGATCCGACCACGGGAATTCGGTTGCCCTGATAGTCTTTGAGTATAACCCTCTGAGGGTTAAGGTCTTGGTGGCGAATCGTTGGAAGGAGCTGTTGGAGCGTTTTCCATGACACCATCGAGAGGGAAGATCCCGAGTCTACCTCCATCACGCAAGGTTTGTTTTCGATGGCGACCTTAACTCGGATTTTCCCAGCATCAAGGGATGTAGCGTGGCCTATGGTGATTGTTTGGTGGGTCTCTTCCCGCCGGGTTTCTTCATGCCTGGTGGAAGTGGTGGACGGTTTGTTTCTGTAGGAGTGGTTTAATTTTTCTCAGTGTGTGACGAAGAATCCTGAAGATTGGCATTCGGCCTGTCGGGGTTTGGAGTTTTGTTTGCTTCTGCAAACCTTTGCGATGTGACCTCGTCTCCCGCAATTTCGGCAGAGCGCGTTGAGGAATTTACAACCGGATCGTGGGTGATTGGATCCACAACCGGCACATGGTCGAAAGGAGTGTTGTGTGGACTGGTCCCGCTCCGTTCGCAGTCGGTTGACCTCTTCCTCATCGCTGTCGGACGGGGACTCTAGGTCTTCGTGGTGAGTTGATACCGGGTGTCTCTCTGTGCGAGGCGAGGTATCAGTGGCGAGTTTACGTAGCGGTGCGTTGGTGCGGCGCATTCGGGCTGCCGACTTCTTGGTTGCCTCTGCTGCCGAGGCTTCTTTAAGGGCATCGTTGAGACTGATGTCCCCCTTAGCCATAATTTTACTTTGGATCGTGCCGTCTTCTAGGCCCAGAACCAAACGGTCCCGGAGAGCTTCTTCTAAGTCTGCGAATCCGCAGAGGCCTCCAAGGTTTTGGAGGTCCGCGATATAATCAGCGAGGCTTTCGCCTTTCTGTTGGTCCCTCCGGTAATATTCGTGTCTTCTGACGAGGGTTGGCACCGCAGGTCCGTAGTGAGCCCGTAGCAAAGGCTCGAGGACGTCCCAGTCCATCTCTTTTACCTCTGCTGGCCTGGCAAGTGACTTTGCCATCTTAAACACGGTCGGGCCGCAGTGAGTTAGAAAGATAGCTCTTTTTTTTCCCGCTGTTGCATTTTTTAGGTTGTTGGTCTCTAGAAACATCTGGAACCTATCCATGTATGACTCCCAGTCTTCGGTCTCTGGGTCAAATGGAGCAGGTGGTACGACACCGCTGGCCATGTTGCCGTTGATGGTGCGTGATCAACCACGTGCTCTGTAGGTTGCTCTGTAGGTTTAGTCAGCTCTTCGGTCTCCGCATCCCACCTTCGTCGCCAGTGTTAAGTTTGGAGAATAAGGAGACCAGACATCTGACCAGTGACTTCAACTCTTTAATAATAACAGGAATCAGAATGGAACAGAGCAATGCTATGGGCAGCAGTAACCCTTTTATAGGGTTAACTGCTGCCTTATTAACCAATGAAAACGCGCAACAGGTTCCAACTACTGACCAATAAGGACAGTCCCAAAAGTGACCAATCAGGGACCGGTTCTGGCCCAATCCCAAGTTGTTGTATAAGGACCAATCAGGTGTGCAGGTTTTCAACCCCTCATTTGCATTTAAGTTTATTCACTTTTATTGATTCACAACAGCCCCCCCACCCAAAGGAGGTGTTCCTAGGATCAAATCATTCACTTCTCTCCACTATTGGGAAAATACTCTAGGAATTCCCTCCAACAGTTAAGTTTTATAAATGAGATACTTTTGTACTGTAGAAAGTTAGCACCCACCCCTCTCCTAGAAGAATGAAAAAGTATGAGAAATATGAAAAAAGGCAGGATAAAATATTTCCCCTAAAAGAGAAATAAAAATCTTAAGGAAGACAGAAAGTCAGAGCCCCAGTTCCCTGCCTCCAAACAAATACAAAGCTGAGGCCAGCTTCTAGAAATGAAGATTTGGTAATCCATTATTCCCTACAGCAAAGTCTGACCAAAAGTAGGGCTAGCCCTCAGCCACAACAGGAATTGCCCAACAAGCCCCTTCATTGTATCAGCCAAACTTCAACCAAGGTTAGCTCAGACAAATGCTGTACATGGCACCATGGGAGTCTGCAAACAGCCTTTAGCCATAGCCTATGGCATGTGTGCCACAGGTGGCAAGCAGAGCCATTTGTGCCGGCACACGAGCCATAGGCAAACTTACCTCACTGCGCATATGCATGCCTCACAGCTGATTTCAGCTGGTTTGAAAACCTTTTTTGGCTTCCCAGAGCCTTGAAAAAAGCCTCTGCAGGCCCATTTCATCACTTCTTGTAATACCGGAAGTGACAAAACGGGCCTATTTGGCCTGCAGAGGTTTTTTTCAAGCCTATGGAAGGCCAAAAAAGGCCTCAAACCAGCCAAAAATCAGCTGTGAGGCACAGTGCAGGTAAGGGTGGGGCATGGGTGAGGCGCACATTGCCTTCTGGGTGCTGGTATGCAAGTGCACAATTTTTGGCACAGGAGCCCAAAAAGGTTAGCCACCATTGGCTATAGAATATATGTTCTTGAACAGGAAGTTCAAGTGCAAGCCCAAAAGAAGTTATAAAACCCTCTCACTCTCAATTCCATGGGGTCAGCTACCCTGAATCACATATGCTTTGTGGTTCTGCTTCATCAATAAATGGACCCTCTTTCCAATCAACCTCAAGCCTCCATTTTGTTTCCAGTGCCTTTCTCCCAGCTTGGATATTTGGATATATAAATACCTGGATATTTCTTCTAACAGTATCTATTGAGAAAACTGGAATATTCCATTTAGTATCCATTTATAGAAAGCCAGACAGCTCCATTCATAAACAAAATGCCTTCAGCTATAGCTCCCACAGAAGGCTGAAGATGACAGGATTAAAAGCAGAAAAAACAAACATAGGCAAAATCTACATTCCCCACCAGCTCCATGGACGGGGCATGATCTCACATTCACAATGGCAAGAATAATTAGAATACCAAAAAGGGCACACTCAAGCACAGGTCAAAGTACATTTCACAACAAACAGGCATCTCAATCACAAAGCCCCAAAGAATGTATAAAAGTGCACCTACTCTCAACCCCCATTTTATTAGCCATTCAAGAAACATGCTTCTGTCACTAGTTTCTGACTGCCAAATAAATAGAGATTTCCTTTCCTGCAACCTGCCTCCATTTTACTTCCAGTGTCTTTTTCACAGATTAGAAGCAGACCTGATTTATCTTCCAACAGTAACTTCCTGCTGATAAATAAGTCAACAGGGAAGATGCAGGAAGTTGCAAGTCCCAGGCCAGCAGGCAGGTAAGTGGAGACACACCGACAAAGTATAGAGAGGGAAGTTTGAAAAGAATGCATGAGGAAAGAAGGGGTTATGCAAGAGGTTCTACAAGGGTCAGGGAGGGTGTGCAAGAGATGTGGCATAGATTGTGCAGGGGCGCATGAATGGTCAGAACAGCAGGACAGCAGAAAAACTGCATGGCTGGGGAGGGGGAGACTTACTCCAGCATCTTGCAACCTTCTCTCTAGCTACCCATTGTCTTTCTAGGGAAGATTGCAATCACATGATCACAGGGCACTGCAACTTGTTGTAAGTGTGAATCTATTGCCAAGAATCCACATTGCAATCTCCTGAGAGATGCAGTGGCAGCCAGGACTCTGAGGACCAATCATAACCACAATTCATTCAGTGGTGTTATAACTTTGAACAGTTACTAAACACATTTTCATGGGTTGAGATCTACTTGTATATTTCAAATACAGTGCTCTTGCATTTATGAAGTACCTAAGAACGAAAGTGTTTTATTATTTTTCTTCCCAGTTAACTTTTTGAAATTCTGTTGTGCTCCTGACTTCTCATGCTTGCCCCTGCTCTCCCAGATCAGGAAGTATGAACAGAAAAGACATAGATAACTGGAAAGAGGAAGGCAGGAGAGTGAAATAAATGTGTGTCATAATCACATGGTCCATTTCCTTAGATATGTGCTTGGAAGTGTTAACGTTACTGGATTTTTTTCTCATCATTATAGCTAGGAGAAGTGATTTCTTTGCAGATTTTGCAGTATCTTCTTTCCTGTTGCAACATTATTACATGCACAAAGACACAACATTTTTCTTTTGTTTTGAAGGTAAACTGAACATGTTTGGAATGAGTGAGGAAAAACAGAAGCCTCTTTCACAGGGAACAGATACAGTTCTTTTGGGAAAGAAATTGGATTCCAGTATAGTCTTACTTAATAAACCAAACGATTTAAACAGATGCAGTGAAAAAAAATATGCTTTATAAGTCCACTGGGTGTGGATAGTTTAATAATGTGGTAAAACTAAAATAAATGAATGTATACTTATAAGCACTCAGATGTACAATACAGCATTTTTCCATACATGAAACGAGGTTACAATGTCACAACCAAATCTAAATTTTTCTGCAGCAGCTGTTTCCCCAAACAAGTTGCCCATGTGTTACAATAACAACATAACATAATTTAACTCAAGCACCAAAACTAACGAATCATAAACTTGCAATTACCATTAAGTCTATTGTTCAGCACAACTTAATCCAGCTGCAAATAATTTGACATGAAAAAAGTATTATTACAACCTTTTGAAGTTCAGAACTTATACAAAAAACACTCATATAAAGTTGAAGTGAAAATTATATTGCCGATTATAAATGTTTGAATCCTAAAGTTGATGAATCCTAAAAGAAATAAAACTGTACTAAAAACATTGAATACTTTGATACTAATCAGTGAAACTGGAACATTTGTGCTACTAGACATGTGCATATCAGATAATGCGGTAATACTCTTGAACAATAACCTATTTCATTTTATTACACTATAGTTTATTACTTCTACTGAGTTTTCAAATGTGAATATTTTAAAATGTTATATTAACATTTCAGATGTGCACAATCTTTTTTTTTTTTAAAAAAAAAAAAACCTGTTTTACTGACTGCAATATGCTTTTCTAAGCTGAATAAGACTTGATTTTTTGGACAAGACTTGATCACTATCTACTTATTGCACACTATTTCATGAATTTATGCAGTTTCATCAAATACTCACTTTTTATTTTTTACTTTTTGAAAATACAACACTTTCAATTATAATTTCTTGCACTATATATAAGGGTTAAATTGTGATGGGTTGAATGTACATACACAAGTCTTCAATGAATTGATTCTAAACATTGTGCATATGGTTTTCCTATATAAAATTATTAAACATATTTAAAGTAAATAAAAGGAATTTTGGTTTTGAATATTATAGGACTAAATTGAAACAGGATTATGTACAAATGATGAACGTTTTGCTAAAATGTATGAAATTTATTAAAATTTGAAACAGTATAAAAATAATATTTATTCCCCTTTGATAAGTATTTCTAGTGGTGTCTTATAAAGTAAAGCACCTATTTTATCCCACATGTATAATGATGGACCTGCTTGGCACATGTAAATATTTTGAAGCTCCAATAAAGAATATTTGTAGCTCAGGGTTGAAATGAGGGGTCCTTGGTGCTTTCTGAGCTTGATTGTTTTCTTGAAGATATTTCATTACTCAGTCTATGTAACATCATCAGTGTTAGTCCGGGTGATGTTGCCTAGTTTGGGTAATGAAACATCTGCAAGAAAACAAGCAAGCTCAGAGAGCACTGAGGACCCCTCATATTGAAGATTTTGTACTTAAACCTGAAGACAGGCTAAATCCTTGTTTCCACATCATCTCACTATTTCAAACAAAAAACATATAACCCAATAAATGTTATTTTCTATGTAATTTCACCAAAGATACAAATTGCTGAGCATATTTTCCACAAGATACTTTTGTTGTATCCTTGATATATGCATGTCCATATTTTCCCTAATAGCAGTCTTTTGTTGGGATGATTTATTTATTATTTATTTCATTTGTTAGATGCATACCCCACATTTTACTCAGGGGCTAAATGTATCTAACATTCCATTCTCTAGTCCCTCCCCCACAAGACAGAATAAACTAATTGATCTTTAAAAAAAATCACCCAATGAGCTTACATAACTCAGGATGGAAATGGAGCTTCTTGTAATTCCAAAATAAGTCTGCACTCCACAGAACAGCTTTCGTTCCCATTTCAGAATTGGTCCCAAAAACGTTAATGAACATGGATGGGATAGTTACTGTTCATATGCACTTAGCAGCTGCAAATGCAGATTACCACGTTGTAACCACAGCAAAAATTGCAATGAGCGGCCTGGCACTTTAAGGGAAATGTATTTGTTATAACATCAGTATTCATGGATGAAGTGATAAAAGGCCACTTCTGACAATTTTCTTGCTATTAATAATCACTACGTGAAACACTTAGCAATTATACATAGTGAAATAAGCTTTTATGGACCATAAAATTATATAGCTGTCAGTAAGTTTTATTGATGCAGAGACAAGCAGGACTTTTGTTTGTTTGTTTGTCTGTTAAAAGTCAAGATAATAACTATGTGACTATGTGTCAGCAAATTATTTTTTTGTCACTCTGTGGACATACAGTATTTCATTACCCATTACATTTTTCAAAGAAAAATTATATTGATTCTATTCTGGACTATATTATGATTAGGCTCCTAGAGATATTGCACAAAATAGAATGGTGCTTCATACTATAACCACTGAGAGTTGCTTTTCAGAATGAGATGGGTGACATATAAATTTAATTTTAAAAAATAGCCCTTTCAGATTGTTCTATACTTAATTCCTCCCAATGGTCTTTTCATTCTAGCAGAAATACTAACACTGCACATTCTCAGGTTCCTTAGAATCTCAGCCCTAGTTCTGAATAGGAAAAAAAAAACCTGCCAAGAACTGGGAAAGATTCCCTTCTATCTTGCTTCCTTTCCCCTCATTTGGCTGCCTAAGATTTCTTAGCAAAATTTTCAGATGTTGATCTTAGCAATTATATATAGTGAAAGACTCAGAGAAGGGTATTTCTCTGTAAATGAAGCAAAAATGTTGGCTTAGAAAAGACTGAACAGAAAATAACTTAGTACAGTTCATCAGGAATAAATCATGTTAAAACCATCTGATCTCCCTGTTAATTGAATGACTTCTTTTATTGATCATAAGAACCTAGTGGCCATACCTTAACATGCATAAAGTCTCCATGAGATCCTAATAAAGAAGATAACAAAAGTGGACTGGCCTATCCTACTGTTATAATTGTTTAAACTATCTTATCCAATCAGTATATATTAAAGATTTCACATCAAGCCAGAGGCAAGTGTTGAGTGATCTGCTAATAGAGTTTTATTATCACATGTGCTGTTCAAAATGAGAGATTAGAAAATATAATTATAAAATTCCCAGATATCACTAATCTAGAAGGATAGTATACCTTAGGGTTCATTCAAGATTTAGGTAAATTTTGTCAAGATAGAATAACAGAACAAAGTATTGGAAGGTATCTTGGAGGTTTTCTAGCCCAAGCCTCTGCTCAAACAGGAGACCATATACCACTTCAGACAAATCTTTTATTAAAATCTCATGTGATGATGCATCCTCAACTTCCGAAGGCAAGCTGTTCCATTGATTAATTGTTCTAACTGTCAAGTACATTGGGTAAAACTGGCAAGAGGAATTTTAAAAGAAATAAATGCAAAATCTAACTTTAATCTAAGGGTTTTCAATAAGCTGGGAAGGTGAATGCAAACTAATCAGAATTTACAATGAGAAGCAAAGAAATAGTTTAGGTGCCTAAGATTGAAAATATGAAAGACAGGAAAAAAGGCTACAGCTATTTAAACATAAAAGGAAAGAATAGGGCAGATCATTGGATGAGATAAAAGTAGTTCTCACCAAGTAATGTGGAACCTGCAAGAAAATCAAAATTGGGGACCTCAACAAAATGGAAGAGGGAAGCAACCTTGAGGAGGTGAGAGGAAGAAACCCCCTCAATGGTTACTATTTTAATACAAATAATAAAATAGAGCTTATTATCATTTTTCAACACTTACAACCCATGGTCACATGATCAAAATTCAGATGCTTGGCAACTGATTCATATTTGTGACAGTTTCAATATCCTTGTGTTATGGGATCACCTTTTGCAACCTTCTGGCAAGCAAAGTGAATGGGGAATCCATATTCACTTAACAACCATGTTACAAACTTAACCACAGTGATTCAATTAACAACTGTGACCTTAAAGGTCATAAAATAGGGCAAATTTCACTTAACAAATATCTCACTTAGCAACAGAAATTTTGGGCTCAGTTGATGTCATAAATCAAGGACTACCTGTAGCTAGACTGATGTAAGTCGTAAAGGAGAGGAAGATGTAGGCTATGCAAATGTAAGTTAAACAGTTATTTCCTTTCCTTAAAACAGTTATTTTATTTTAAAGTTAAACATTATTTCCTTCCTTCTTTATCTTTTCCCTCTCTACCACTAGGAAGAGTGAGATGATAAATCTGCAACTTATTAGACACAACATAAAAAGGAAGGGAAAGACATATGTGTAATTTTCTGTGATTGGTACCAAAACAAATTTAGGTTGTAAGATGCATTGAATTTTAGGTGGGAATTGATTTTGTGTGCTGTATTGCAGACAGAAACATGTTGGATCAGACAGATTAAAAAGTTAGTCTCAGATGTTCTATATTATGTTTCTCGCTCAAAACAAACTCAAGTATAGGCCTTTCCCATAGTGAAACCTGCATTACTAAAATCTTTTCTGAACAAATTTTAATAAAGTTATTCATGACGACTTTTAGCCAGCAGTAACAACTTCAAAAACATCACTTGCTTTCACCTCAGAATAATTGGAATATTCAAGGTTTATTTACTTCACTTGCTTTACTTTTAATTTCTTTGCTTTTAATCTTTATTTTAAAAAGCCTTTATAATGATGTAAATTGTTTAATGGAGTTATTGTGTAAACTGCTTTGGGAGAGAAGTCCTTGCTTAGAACTGAAAATGTGATTTAGAAATGCTTTCTTTAAAAAAAAGAAAAAGAAAAAAGAATGATCTGAATGAGACCCACTTGAATCAATTTCCATTCATTTCAAGAAGATTGCACACACAAAAATTATGTGTTTTCATATACCTGTTTACAACAGCCCAAATTAAAAGGACTTAAAAGTATTTCTTATGAAGATAATGGTAACCATATTATTGATTTGTTCTTGGAATTCTTAGATAACACAATTAAAACCAATGGAAGAACAAAAACAGGCAGCTTCCAAAGGGATAATTGCTTGGTGCAATACAATCAGTGCTTTAAACACTAAGGTTGTATGTGATGGGTGTCTGAAAATAACATAACTACTACAGTAGCAAAACTTGCTACTGCAATAAAATGTCATTTTTATTGTTATTAATACTGTATATGAATGTATTAACAATCCTATTATTTAAACTTGATTACGTGTCATCAGGTTGATATTGACTCTTAGTGACTTCATCAATACATTTTCTCTTGGAGAAAATGCTTTATTACTAAAACCTTATTATAATCACAGACATATAGAGATAGATACTAAATATGAATCTTAGTATTTGCCAGCATTTTGTATATGTATTTATTTGGAAAATTTATATTGCCACCTACTTGTTCACAGTGACTCAAGGTGGTTTACAGGAAGTAAAACACAACATAAAAGAAATAAAATAATAAAATAATAACCCCACCCCAGCCCGGTGACAACACACACTTATACCAGCCATTTGATGGGGTCCATGCCACTATGGATTACCCAGGCCTGCTGGCAAGCCATGTCTTCAGGGCCTTCTGAAAGAGTGTCAGAGTGGGGGCCAGTCTAATCTCTGAAGGGATGATGTCCCAGAGGGACAGTGCCACCATGGAGAAGGCCGTTCTTCCGGGATCCACCAGATGTATCTCCTTAGGGGACAGGACCTGCAACATTCCTTACCTCCCTGCTCTATTGTTTGAGTAAAATTGGTATCATTAAATTTTCTCTCTTTTTTCCAATATTGTATACTCTTAAGACTTTGGGCCAGTTCCTCTCTCTCAGTCCTAAGGAGGCAGGCAATAAATATCTACACCTTTCCTTATTTGGTAATGTATGAATATGACTTAGCTAGTGATATCGTAGATCACTTCTATATTAATTTTATTGTTAGTGCTCTTTCCAAGAAAGTTTCTTAAGACAATTGCCAAGAAATCCCTGCTTTCTTTTGATATTTTGAAGCAAAAGGACACAAGAGGAAAGGAAAGATACTAATTCTTTCAGTCACTGACACTATTGAACATTGGCTAACAGAAAAGGCACAGTCGTACATGACTGATAGCTAACTGTAAATATTCATGTTTCTTCTTTCCTCCTCAAATAACAGCTGCTCTCAGTTTGGGTGATAATGCATTAGTGGATAATGCATTATCCACTAATAATTGGGTGATAATGCATTAGTGGCACAACTGAAAGCATCCATTTAATTTTACCTTCTGTTTTAAAATGTATCAGCTGAATGATTATAACCTGATAAATCTGTACTTGCTAAGTTTAAATCTGGTGGAACAGTTCAACGGAAGAAAGTATTGTGAAGTAATTGAAAAAGAAAAGAAAATTACAGCATGTTTCTTCCAGAAGCAGTGGATGGGGAGGGTGGTATAATGGTCAATATATTTCTTCAAAGGGCCTTCAGCAAACTTTTCTGGTTGTATGGTATAATCTGAAATGTTCTTGGTTTTAGCTACCAATGTCTGGACTGCAAATTCTGAATAATAACTAGACATCAGTGATGTTGATACTTTCTAATGATACTTTCCAAATATCATTTATTAAGAAAAATATCATAGCCCCCTTTATCATGAATTACTGTTGGAGAGAAGAGAAAGAGCAAGTGCTAAGCAAGACCCATGACATAAAGCCTTATTGAAATAAGATACAAATAAAACATAGTCATTTTTGAAGAGGTAGTTCCAATTTACCTTGGATGTTTGAGAATAAGTATTCAGAAGAACAATTCCTATCAACATTCAAGCAGAATCATGTCTCTGATCATATCTCTCCAGCTATGTTCTGTCCAATGAATCTTGAACATGTGTTGAAATTCAAGATACGGTTTAGGAAGATAATTGTCAGGGTTCTGAGTAATAGACCCATATCAAGCAAAACTCCGAAGCAGGTAGATTCTTCAAAGAATAGCTTTATTGGATATATCATATTGGCACAGATCTGGTGAAAACTGACTATGAAGATTCCCATAGTTTTCATCTAATTAAAAGTAAACGTTAGTCACTTCTCAAAACAATCAGTCACATGGTCCAATCATGATGCAGTCTGGTTGCCTGGTGACATCACTCCACCTTCCTCTGACCAGGTGTGAGAAATGTCTTTGGTTCCCAAGAGAAAGTGTTTTGTTTTGGCTACACAATCCCAGCTATCTCAATCCCCCCTACCTATCCCTGTGCTCCAGAATGGCGACACTGAAGCTGTCAAAATGGCTTCAGCCAGGTCAGCTTCAGGGTTGAACAATAATAAGTATCCAGTTTAACTAAAATAATTGTACTGATTTTATTTGGAATATTGTGGAATTATTGCTTTGGTTTTTTTTTCTGTATTTTGTCAACGAGCCTTATTTTTATATGTAAAATAAGATGCTAACATGCTCACATAAAAGCATGTTTTTTTCCATAATTACTTTGCAGTGATGCAGGAGAACCATAGTACCAAGTGATGTTACTTTCATTTGGACAACATCCTTGTATATTAATGTGCATTACTTAAATGGAGTTTTTCTGCTGCTTGACAGATATGTTGGGACTAATGACAAGGAATTCAAGAAGTTTAGCCTAAATACATGTAGAAGATAAGTTTAAGAACATCATCATACATATAACAAGCTACATTCTTATAACTTCATGTAAATGACATATTTAGATAATGGCATCAAAACATCTGATATAAGAAGAATACCTGCATCATTATGAGCCAGTTTGGTCTAGTTGTTAAGGTATTACACTAGAAACCAGGAGACTCTGTGTTCTAATCCCATTTTAGGCATGACAAGCAGCTGGGTGACTTTGGGCCTCTCACTGTATCTCAGCCCAACTCACCTTAAAGAGTTCTTTTGTGAAGAAAATGGGAGGAGGAAGGAATAGTATGTATGTTGAAATGCATATTGAAATATGTAGTATTGTAAACTAATTCTGCTCACAGCTAGGAGCTCAATCTTAACTGGTTCAAGGTTAATCAGCCTTCTATCCTTCCAAAGTCAGTCAAATGAAGATCCAGATTGTTAAGGGACAACATGCTGATATTGCAAACTGCCAGAGAGTGCTGTAAAGGATCTAAATGCTATGTTTGCCATCTTGAATTATTTATTTAAAAATAATAAGAAAGGTGAAATGGAAAAGAGAAGAGAGGGGAGGGGAGGGGAGGGGAGGGGAGGAAAGGAAAGGAAAGGAGGCAGGGAGAGAGAGAGAGAAAGAAGAGATGAGGAGAGAGAGGGAGAGAGGGAAGGAGCGAGAGAGAGAGAGAGAGAGAGAAAGGGGGGAGAGAGAAAGGGAGGGAGGGAGAGAGACAGGGAGGGAGGGAGAGACACTCATTGATTGCCTTGAACCTTTGCTGGATTCCCATCAGGATAAGGCTGTATAATGAACGGAACTTTCTGCAGAGCAACATTGCTTTTCTAATCCCTTGAAATGTCCACAAAGCAGTGAGATGGAACCTCCTATTGGTGAGTTTAGATTTTGCTTTCTGAGCATTTTGTCTAGCATTAGCTCAAAATGTGTTATTCAGCAAACATAACTGCTAGTAAATTCAGTCTCTAAAATATTCATGGAGTGAGGATACAAATCACAAAAGAATGTGAAAGTAACCAAAGTCAAAAGCATTTTTTCTTTCTTTGGGCTCTTATTTCTGAATTTATGATTTCATTGCAGACTAGTAATAAGTCTATGTAAACTGTGACTTAAAATACTTTTTAATCAATAATATTTGCATTAAAATATAGGAACACACACATACACATATACACACACACACACATACATACATACATACATACATACATACATACATACATGCAAAAAAAGTGACTATAAACAAATCACTGTCCACAGTTTGTTTTTCCATTCAATTTAAAAGATAAGTTATATTTATACAGATTTTTACTTTTATTCAAGAATATTTCTTGGCATTTCTAATCCTCTAAATGGTGGTTAATGATCTTTTTAGAATTATAGTTAGAGAACATTGTTAGCACATATTTTAGAGATAGGGAATTAGAGTGTATGTGATATAAAATCATTACAGCATTTGGTTTTTATCCTTAACACTTCCCTTTCAGTTATAACCAAGATTATAACAGGATAACTAAATTGGTCCTATCCTTATCTTGACATTTTTATGGTTATATCCTATCTTTCCCATAGAAAAGGATTTTCCAATTTTGGCAGCCTCTAGATATGTGAATTTTAACACAGAGACTTCCCCAGCCAGTTTGGCCATTGATGAAAATTTGGAGTGTTGAACTCCATACATTTTGAAGTTAGGAAAGGTGGAAACTGCTGCTCCAGAAGTTCAGAGTGGCACATGGAGTTCTCTTATGACTTCTTAATGCTTTCTATGTGGAAGGCTGGACAAGACTTAGTGCCTGGCTCCAAATTTGCCAAGAAATACCACCATCAAGTGAAGACTTGAATCTCAGGACACATGCTGGACACTGCCAGATTGCAACATTGCATTCAATCTACAAGCAGCCTATTTGATATGCTATCTGTCTTATTTTCTTGTTCCACATTGGACTTTACTTCACTTCAATTCACTTCATTTCACTTTTTCTTTTCCTTTCCTTCCCTTCCCTTCCTCTTTTCTTTCCTCTCCTCTTTCTTTTCCTTCCTCTTTCTCCCTTTTATTCCATTCCATTCCCAGGTTTTCTATATTTTAATTCCTTGGGACTAGAGGTAGAATTTAAGTGGCAACTAAAAAAACAGCAATCATGCTCTTGAAAATAGTTTGAAATATTTTCCTTCAAGTTGGTGATGAAGTTTGTGCTAAAACTTGAAAATTGACATAATTCCTTCAAAGTCATTTTCCTTACTCTTTCTTTATCATTTTCCTTTAAAACTGGTTCTTGACTTTGTTGTTCTATCTTTAAGTGAATGTTGACTCCTGACAACTGACTGGACTAGTCTCTGAAGTTTTCTTGGCAAGATTTAAAAATTTTTTATTCCTAGGGCTGAAAGAGCAGGACTGGCTGAACGTCACCAAACTGGTTTTGTGACTAAAATGAGAATGCAACTCATGAGCTCCTCGTTTCTAGGCTGGTGTCTGAACCCCTACATCAAAGAGGCTGTCTGTTTTTGGTTCTACTAAGAAGAAATAGTTAAAGCAGTTGCACCAGTTTATTCACAGCTAGGTTGGATAAGGCTATTTCTCAGTATAAAGTACTTGTGTTTGCCCTCAAACTCCTAAATAGTTTGGAACTAGGCTTGTCTAAATAAGGCATCCTTCTTTCATTTGGGCCTTTATACACTCTATGCTGATAGCCTGAGAGATTTAGAAGGTTAAATACATATCTGAAAAGGAAAATTGAAATATGACTGTCTGAAGGGCAAGGTGGCAAGGTGACTCTTATAGTTGATGTTAGTGAGCTGCATTAGATAAAAAAAGATTGAATATTTATGGGCAGATTGTGTTTTCTTCCTAGTATATTGTTCCATTAATATCCACTAGTTGCTTTGAGAAGGAGTGAGAAAAAGGTAACAGAAAATCCTGTTATTATGTTAGTGGTCTGAAGGTTCTATATTTATAAAACACACTTCCCTCGTTCATCATTCACCAAATATGTAAATCTCTAATCTTCTATGAGAGGAAATAAAACCTGGGTATCTTGTGAAACTATTTATTGATGTTTTTCTCTCTCAAATGCTCTTAATAAGAACTGACACAATGCACCAAGCATCTACCAATCCTGCAACACTGATAAGACACCTAAATATTCATTACTAGAACTTTAAATTAAGGCGATTCCCAATCTGAGTGTCCAAGCTTTGTCAGAAATCATTGAGAGACTGAATGTGTACTTAAAGGATTTATTAAAGGAATGATAAAAAATAAATCTAATGCAGCCATAATGATTGAAAAAGATTTTATACCTATTTATTTAATCTCCTTACACTCTTATCAGGGAAATAATTCTGTCTTCTAATGTGTATACAAGACGTTTCTCAACCATTCCTGGCACTACTAAAGACCACAGAATCACTGCTAATGCTAATGTGAACATTTATATTAACACACAATACTTTATTATTATTCCTCCCCTGCTTTCCCTTACCTTTCCTTTCTTCCTTCCCTTCCCTTCCTTTTTTTGCCTGTTGGTGATAATACTAAATTACTAGATGTCTTGCTGATGGCCTCTTGTCAGGGGATTCTAAACTAAAACAGTTGTGCATGCATATATTGCACAAGTTATATATGAAATCACTTGGTGTAGTCATTTCATTGAGTTTGGTAGCTATAGAAATTGGAGGGATAGATAGACAGATAGAGATGATAGATAGATAGATAGATAGATAGATAGATAGATAGATAGATAGATAGATAGATCAATAGATAGATCAATAAAAAATAGAAACCAAAACATTCAGAACTTTTAAAATAATAATAACATTTGGAGGAGAATTTTAATTAAATAAGTACCATGAAATAAAAATCTTTCCTTTAAGATCTTTCTTGGGCAACAACATATTACTGATAGTTCATCATGGCTGCTTTCTAGCTTTCTCATGCTGTATTTCATGTGCATGGATCTACATTCATAAAATATACTTCTATTAGGAAACCAGTGATGAACATCTTTGCTTAGATCACAGTGGATCAATCTTCTATTAATGGGACAGAATATTGCAAGGAGTTGTGTTGAACTTTTTCAAAAATGGGGTATTTGTTAAGCTATTCTCCAAAAGAGTTTATTTATATAATAGATTTATAGGGTTGCCCACTTGTGAAAAAAATCTGGCTTACAAGATTAAAAGCAGTGAAAAAAATAAACATTGATTTGAAAAGACCATCATGAGCAGGCAAGACAATCCTGTGCATCACACACACACACACACACACACACACACACACACACACACACACACACACACACACACACACACATATATATATATATATATATATATATATATATATATATATATATTTATGTGTGTCTTTGGTTATTCGGGTTTTCTCCAGCGTAAGATTGGAAGTATCTAGGCAACGTTTCGATGAAGTCTCATTCATCATCTTCAGGCTTCTGTCTTCAGCTCTGTGCTTCTCAGAGTGATGTGAGCTTGCTGCTGCTTCTTCCTTTTAACTGCTAGTGGGGGTGACTTGATTGGGTGGGGGCTTGGTTGTGTTCTGATTGGCTGGGGGTGTGTTCTCATTGGTTGGGGGTTTGGCTGTGTTCTGATTGGTAGGGGGTTTGGCTATGTTCTGATTGGCTGGGGGTGTGTTCTGTTCAGGTGGGGGCTTGGTTGTGCTCAGGTTAGTCTTAGTTGCTGGGGGATTTGAGCTGATGTCCTACAACTATAATGACGTGGGAAAATACCCGAACAAAGCTGAATACCATACATGTAAG
This sequence comes from Notechis scutatus, assembly GCF_049901735.1. NCBI lineage: Eukaryota > Metazoa > Chordata > Lepidosauria > Squamata > Elapidae > Notechis > Notechis scutatus. Next base: position 97,007,960 of record NC_142010.1, read on the forward strand.
TACCCGTGAAAACTTAAGAAAACATAGATATAGATATAGATGATATAGATAGATATAGATATATAGATATAGATATACTATAACTCCTTGTCACTTATGTCAAGTGACATATTAGGTCAGACAATGACAAAACCCTATTCTTTCCTGAAGATTTTCCATTGCATCCTTTCTGTTCAATGATTTTGTGAACTTATTAGAATGGATGGATGAATTAAAGTCTTGCCTTTTGGTGAGTTGTCAGTTTATGTTTTTTACATAAATAAAGCTAGAAGAATCAAGTTGCCAAGTGAATGTTACTCTTACTTTCTATTCATAGTACCAGTTAATGGTTTACATCAACACAGAATTATGTATATAGCAGAGAAAGGCGCTACAAAAAAGACTGAATGAATTTTCATCCACACTGAATGAAAAATAAATTATAGGTTACTTGTCTCTTTGATGTTAGAAACTGCATAATTTAAAATAATAAATAATTAAAATATCAAAATATAATTTAAATGCTGCCTTCAGCAGTACGACTGTTTCAACACAAACATCTCTCTTGTTTTTCAATTCTAGTCTCCTTTTTTCAGTTGTAGTTACAATTGGATATAGATATAGACAAGATATTACAAGATTGAGTTGCTGATTTCTTGTTATTTTTGCAAAGTTTGTCAAAGTCTGAAAATCATAATGCTTATGTATGAGGTGCAAACATACAGAAACAAGGAGAAATGAAAATATTATTCTACTTCTTTTTTAAAAAAAAATCATATTTTTTCCCCTGAATGTTTAACACAAATATTCATCCTGATTTTCATTTTACTTATAACAATATGAACCACATTGGATGGATGAACTTCCAACAATCTTTTAATTTAATTTCAATGGTTATAGCTTTAGAAGAGATACAGCTCTTGGAGGCCATCTTACAGAAGACTAAGTTCTGTAGTTTCAGAGGACTGTATCTGAAGGGCATTGTTCTCTTATGTTCATTAAAAATATCTGTTAAAAGCACTAGAAGCAAAATAGGCTTTCGTGTAACATACAGGTTGGTGTAAGTATGATCTTAGCTGAGCTATTCCCAGGGCATTTTACTTCAGGTCAGAGAATAATTCTCCCTGTAGAAAGTCAGGCAAATTACTTTGGCAGAAATTATTTTAATCCCTTTCTTTGATGGCCACAATTTGTTGTCTGTTGGTAGAGCTGAGCCCTTCACATTTTTTAAAAAAAAAAAAAACATTTTCCTGTTCCTTTTATGTGTAGGCAAAGTAATTTGGAACAAGGTTTTTTGTTAATTGAAAGATTTTCATACAAAGGATACTTGAAAGTGGTTGAAAGGAAGAGTTATCCATATAGAAAAAAGATTTTCTCTTACTTGACTCCGAGAAAGCAAATAATCAACTGTTGCTTCTTCTTCAGCATCAGCAGTCTCTTTTTTATTTCATATCTGAATGCCCAAGAAAACAAAATTCCACTCTGTTCCACTCAGTGTTCAGCCACCTCATCTATAAAAATCAGTCCCTGAAAAATATTAAAATTTGTCATCCACCTTGCTCCATGCATTCTTTGAACCTTTATGAAGGGAAATGGCTTATCAAGTTCTATGTGTATTTGTGGGGCTTCTTGGGTTTAACTTTTCTTTCTTAACTATGTAATGAAAAATTCTGCTTTTCTGGATTTGGATTGTATAAACTTGGTCTTCTATTGAGCAAACTTGGATCTACTTTCATGCTGCAGCTCTTTCATATTGTTGGCTCTATTAGTTAAGAGTTTGGGACAACTATTAATATTGATACCTCTAAGATGCCAGGAATCTATTCATTCAGTGGTGGGATTCAGCCAGTTTGCATCAGTTCGGGAAAACTGGCTGTTAACTTTCTGAGCAGTTTAGTGAATTCATTCAGGCAGAGAACCTGTTGTTAAATTATTTGAATCCCACCACTGTGTTCATTATCTCTCTAATTAGTCTTCTCATCTCACTTTTTTTCAGGTTAATAACAATAATAGAATATTAATGGAAAGCCCATAATAGTTTTGTAGAACACCCAAAAACAATAGTAGAAACTCCAATAACAGCAATTGGAAGTATAAAGGAAACAGCTAATATGAACTACAAAAATAATAATTTAGAAGAAGTAATAACAACAGACTCAATACAGGCTAGTACTGAAACAACCTATGAACTGACACACACTCCCAACAAGCAGAATTAAAAGAGAAAATTATGGCATATAGAAACTTATCAAGGGAAAGAAAAGGACTGTCTGCATTGAAAGTAGTTACTCCAAAAGCCCTGGAACCTGTAATGAAGGAACATATTGAATACCGAGGACAATTCTGGGATTAAGTATGATTGTAAATTGAGAAGTACCTGTAGTTTGAATAGAAATGCTTTTGTGTCAAGATATGAATAAAAAATGACCATATATAAACTGGATGCAGCAAAACCACAAAGAATTATCACCAAAAAAAAAAAAAAAAAAGGCATGATCGACTTGGGGAAATATTACATTGACATTTATGGAAAAAAATATGGATTGACACTCAGTAAGAATGATAGTACTAGAAGCATGAAATCACAGTTAAAATAATTGAAAATGACAGAGCAAAAAATTTATGGGTTTTACAATTCAAGCTGATTGTTACTTGGAACATAACATGCCATCACTGAAAACTGCTTAGTTTACTGATGGCACTACAAAAGAGAATGGAATAGAATAATAGAGTTGGAAGGGACTGTAGAAAATATTACCAGTGCTGAAATTGGCAAATAGAGATGACAAAAATTTAGACATTAACAATAGTATCAATTGTTTTTGGGACACTGAGTACAATATTATGATTACTTCCTCCTTATGTCATCCTCTCTTAAAAATAGCAGTTGAGAATTTCTGATTCTTCCCTTTTGTCTGTTGCATACAAATTGTTATTTGACATAATTTTCTTTGATATTTTTTTAAATTATTATTTTCACTATTGCTTAACATCAGGTCTAGTCTAAGTCCAAAGAAATAGGGGGGTAACTTAAAATGAGAACTTATGTTTTTATATAAATTGCCTTTGACTCTTAATGACTTGCATTGATATATCCATGCACTTTTTTTTTGAAAATGACAGAGTTGCCTTTTTCTTCTCTTCTCTTTTTTTCCAACTTCCAACTCTATTTATTCTACAACATTATTCCTCTAAAATAATCTCCCATTCAGATTAGTGTTCCTATTCCCAACCAAACCATAACTTAATCTTGCTTGATAATTTACTTTTTAAGTCAGTCAAGTTGGCCAATCTACTTCCAATTGCAAAATTCACTTTATTGACTTTTTAAGATCTTTATTGTGATATAAACTTTATTGTGGTATATGAAGATATTCTTTATTTTTGGCTTTATTTCAACAGTAAGAAATTTGTTTGAAACTTCAAACCAATGTTTCTGAGAGTTATAGGGAGTATACCTAGTAGTAGCATGTCATCACCAAAATAAGCAGGGTGCTTGTTTGTTGGTTTTCCTTTTGTCTGTTTGGGAAGAATTGAATTATGGAGAAATATCAAAAATAAAATAATCTTTTAAAACCCCTTGGAGGCCTAAACTATCTATTTGTCCCTAGTCTCTAGCTGCCTATTTTTTGAGAATTTGCAAGAGTTAAGAACTACAATGGGTGCATTTAGCCTAATCAAGATGTAAAGTACATAATTTGCCTGTTAAAACCTATCGAACTAACAAAATTGGGGCAAACACCACCACCCGCTTCACTTATTTCCTCATTTGGAGAATAGCAAATTTGTATAGGATTTAATGCTGTAAAAATTTTTTTTTAAAAAAAAACAAGATATCATGATTGTTCTTTGGCTTTGCATATTGAATGCTCTCTTATGAATATTTTCCAATTACAAATAGAAAATTTATGAGGTTTCCCCCCTCTGGTGAAATTTGCATCTGCAAAATAGAAGTTCAGAGTTTTCAAAATAAGTTTTTTGAACTAATAATTGCATTCAATTTCATTTGTTTTCAAAAAGTAATTCAGATTTAAGGCACTGCTTCTGTTTTCATTCCTTTTTTGTTTTGTTCATGTCACTGTACAATGTATATAGGGGAGGTAATTCTTGAATTATTTTTGCCTTAACACTATACTAATCATATCTTTTTTTATTATTTATTATTTTAACAACAGAAAAGTTAATTGTGTTATTCATCAGCATGACAGGCAGTGATGGATAGACAGCAATTTTTTTTAAGATAAGGTCATGCCAACTACTAAAATTCATTAAAATTCACTGGGAATATTTCAGAGAAAGCCTGATTGATTTATTAAATTGACAAATGCTTGAGACCTAAACCTAACTCTCAGGGTGGGACATATCATACAACAGCATATATTGAAAGCAAATATTTAGATATAATTATTGATTCCATGTTCACGTTCTTTCAGTAGCAATCCAGAAAATTAATTCTTCTTATCAACATCAATATGTTCTGTGGGATGGATGATGATCATATTACTGTTAAAATGTACAGGATTTATTTGAAAATAAAATGACACCAGAGAAACTGTCATAAATGTATATTTCAAATATTTTTTTCAAAATGTAAACAAACTGGAGGTGTGTGTGTGTGTGTGTGTGTGTGTGTGTGTGTGTGTGTGTGTATTTGGTAGTTATGCAACAAAGCTAGAAAATAATGGGATCAAGTATGCATTCCAGTGCAGGAGATTTTGAAACTGAATGCATAGTTGAAACCAGAGGCTTTTCTTTGGAGCTTAATGGAGCACAAATGGACATATCTTGTGATGCTTTGTTTTTATATATGATATTTAAAGTTTGAAGGACTTATAAATGCCTACAATAGAAGAATAGATGGTGAAGCTAGTGGAATTGATGGAGATGGTGCCTTCATGAAAGAAAAAAAACTTTGACTAATTTTCTATTTAAAAACCACTTTTGGATTTTTTTGTGAGAAACTGAGTTTAAAAAATGATGTTGACATGTCATAACTAAAATCATATAGAATATATGGAAATAATGTGGACAAACATTAACCTTGGAGTAAGATGTATTTTCTTTATTGATATTTGTACCCTCCAAAAAGTCAGAAGTTATTCTTTTTCTATCTCTCTTACTTTTTTCTCCTCTGTATGTCTACTTCTTCCTGTTTTTTGAGCTTCTTTCTTTTTAAATATTTTTCCTGTTTGTTTATCTTTTAAATATGCATTATTTTAAATATCGGTAAACTTATAATGTACTAAGTGGGATGGGAATATAAACAAGTTTTTTTTTTTTTGTATTGTGGAAATAAAGAAGAAAGGAAGAAGGAAAATGTATGTGTCCTAGAGATTATATGTGGATACTCTGTGCAAAAAGTAGCTAGTGTATGAGAGAAGACTGGTGGCAGATACTGTTGGGTCAAATAATTTTATAAGTAGCTAATTTTTATTCATCCTTATACTAATTATATTTATAATAAAGCTTTTAAATCAGTTTTCATTTAAAAAAAAAACCTGGCTCTGACCTTTTTTGTGGCTTTTGGCTATTCTATAAGTGTATGTGTGAGTGAGAGATCTTAGTCCAAATGAAATACCTCAATTTCCTTAGCAATATGTTCTCTGAATGACATCCATCAGGATCTCCAATGTATTCCATGGCTCAGGAGCCCTCAGTTCTTTTGAAAGTTTTTCCTGTTTTGCTTCTTCTTCCAGTCCCAATTTTAACATGAAAGTACAGCTTATGTGGAACAGACCTGAAGCCATGCTCTTTCATCATGAGCCCTTGAGCAGTTTTGCTTTGGACATTATTTGCTGCTTTAAATGTGTTTGATTTTTCATCGAAGAACATAATCCTTTCAGATCTCTCTTTGATCTTAGAAACTGGAGAGCTCTATGTTGTTTGTTCTGCTTTTAATGTTGTTAGCCAATTACAGGCCAGGGAAACAAAGCATGCATGAATGGCAATATTTTTTTTATTAAAGGAAAGTGCAGTAGGTAGTATCCCTAACTCTGTGCACAGTGTCACCATTTCGTTTCCATTTTAGATTTATTTACATTGCATAAAGGAATCCAAAAATATTTCAGAAGGAGGCACTGAATCAACCTAAGTTTTTATCAAGCCAAGCAAAACTGTATAAAGTGGAAATTTAAGTAAACATTCAGTTTGAAAGGGAGCATACAAAAATATAAGACAGAAAGGAAAAAGGGTTTGATGTCAGCTGTCCTCCCCCCGCCCCTGCCAGTGGGATATCTAGTGAGTGGAATTGTGTCCCTGTTATTTCAATAGCAACAACTACCCAGGATGTTTTAACAAGAATCCAAGCAATTATGCTACTTTCTCAGAAAGTGATACTGCTCAAGAAAGCAGGTGCTTGTATTCAGTCTCTGGGAGCCTATGATACTGCACTGGGCTATACAAAGCAGAGAGATATAGCAGCTGAGACCTTGGAACTAGTAATAAAGAAATATTAAATGAAATTCTATCAACCCTACTAAAAGTGCAAGGAAACCTGGGTTAGATGTCAACAGCTCTCTTGGAATGCTCATAGACCAGTTCAAGACTTGGACAGGGAAACCTTGTCTGAGCTAATGGTATTTACAAAATGCAAAGGAATCAGCCATTTTCCTGAGAAACTCTAGAAAATGGTTCAAAAATTGTCTTGCTAATGGTCTGGAAAGGTCCACATATTTTCTTCAAACTAGTAAAGCATTCATGAGTAAAGCTTATTAAACATCAAAGCCCATATTAGAGCTTTTTCATATTAATACTGTTTTATTAATATTAATTTTAAATAAATATGTTTATACTGTGTTGTTTAATGATTTAATAGCCATTTTAGTAGGCATGGATATTAAGAATTATGCTAACATGCACTTTCCTCTCAATTAGCTCTTCCCAATTTTCTGGTGAATTCCTGCAGAAGGTTTATTCCTGCACCTCTGGGTTATTTCAAGTTTGGATGGCAGTCTCGGATGATTTTGAAAAGTTAATGAAGTTCAAAGTTTTGGAAAGCCATTCTAATTTCTCAGCCAGATTAATACACATTAATACAAATTCTGCCCCTTACGCCACTCCCAGATCTATTTCAATTGTTCCACTTAGTAGAGCATAGTCTTAGCAACCTTTCTATTTAGTAGAACGTTGCCTTCTTAAAAAGGAGATAGGGTTGACTAAACTAGTTGAATGTATACCAGATTAGTTTCCCATTTGAATTACTTTAGAAAGTTCAGATACATGTATCCATCTGTGGTAATTTGTTTCTTTTTACTTTGTTAGTGTCACATGAAGTGTCATTCCCTAGTGAATTATCCCTCTTCTATCCATCCCATTATTTCTTTAGGTAGAAGTGAGAGAAGTTGTTTGCATTTTTCATGGCAAGAAGATAGATGGGTATCACAACTGCATATGGAACTATTGAAGTGGCATTATTTATTTATTAAATTTACATTCCACCATCTTGCTATCTAGAATGATGCCAGGTAGCTTGCAGAGCAACAAAAATAGAAATATAAGAACAATGATAAATATAGAAATAATTAAAATTACAAGAATTACATATACTAAAATTATAACGATAAGAAGGAAAACTGCTGAAGATTATTGTTGATATTAAAAATGCCTTCTATGTATACATTTTTCTGTTCTCAGGTCCCAATGGATTTTACCCCTTGGCTATAAAATCCATGATTAAATTATGGTTTACTTCAGCTGCTTGGAGCAGGTAGGATAAGTTGCCTAGAGCATGCCTACTAATGCCTTGTAGCATCATATCTCCCAATTTTAAAGCTTACCGATGCTGAACATGGAATATAATGAGACATAGGTAAATAAATATCCAGAAATCATACCGCTTAAAATATAGGTCCTGCTAGAAGTAAATTAATTGTGAATTAGTTATCACATTTTGATTACTATTCCATAAAATGTACAGTGATTTTTCTTTTTTCTTTCCCAGGTAGTCAGACTTTTCACTTTATGAAGTTTGGACATTGTACTATCTGTTGAAGATTATAAAGTCCAGCATCTTGGCTAACTAGAAAATGAAACATTTTTGTGATCTTTTTACATTTCAAAGGCTGATGCAACTGCTATTGCATATGGTTACAACTACCATGAAAAAAACACACCAAATTATCTGTTTGCTTACCCTATTTCCCAAGCACAGAATTATTTGCTTTGGATTTTGATCAGAACTATAACATTGAGTGGAAGATTGGTTTCAACTATATTAGAGTGTAAAATAAACTACACATCATGAGATCTTGAATAATTGTCTAGAATACTCATAAATCCAATCTTCTTTTTTTCTATCAAGCAGAAAAATAGATTTCTTTTGATAACAGGGAAACACTGCTTAAATATTCTTTGCGGAAGACCTATTAAGAGAATGAGATAAGCCAAGAAGGTCAACATAATTGGGTGGTTCTCTTACCACTCCTGTTAAATGTGTTGATGCTGATCTCAAGTAGACAAAAAGAAATAAACAGAGACAACAAGTCTTAAAACTCTTGAACACCCCTCTTCATTTATTTATTTATTTATTTATTTATTTGATTTGCCAATTGTTTACAAGATAATAAGTATAAGTGTATACATAGTTGTGAATACATGAAATGGGTACATATAAGAAAAATAAAAGAAGAATAAGAGAAACAATAGGACAGGGACGGTAGGCACGTTGGTGCGCTTATGCACGCCCCCTACAGGCCTCTTAGGAAAGGGGTGAGGTCAATAGTAGACAGTCTAAGGTTAAAGTTTTTGGGGTTTGGGGAAGAAACTACAGAGTCGGGTAGAGTATTCCAGACATTGACCACTCTATTGCTGAAGTCGTATTTCCTGCAATCAAGTTTGGTGCGGTTTACTTTGAGTTTGTATCTATTGTGTGCTCTTGTGTTGTTATGGTTGAAGCTGAAGTATTCATTGACAGGTAGGACATTGCAATATATGATTTTATATACCATGCTTAAATCAGACCGAAGACGGCGTAATTCAATGTTTTCTAGGTCTAGAATTTCAAGTCTGGTGGCATAAGGTATTCTACAACGAGTAGAGGAGTGGAGAACTCTTCTTGTGAAATATTTCTGGACTTTCTCAATTGTGCTAATATCAGATACGTAATGTGGGTTCCAGACTGATGAACTGTATTCGAGTATTGGTCTAGCAAATGTTTTGTATGCTCTGGTTAGTAGTGTGATATTACCAGAGAAAAAGCTACGTAGGATTAGGTTAACAACTCTTAATGCCTTTTTGGCTATGTAGTTGCAGTGGGCTCTAGCACTTAGATCATTAGAGGTGAGTATTCCAAGGTCCTTTACAGAGCTTGGGTCATCAACAAGATCTTGACTATTCAGCTTGTATTTTATTTTCTGATTTTTTTTTGCCAATATGTAAGACAGAGCATTTATTTGTTGAGATTTGAAGTTGCCATTTGTTTGACCATTCTGATACATAGTCAAGATCTTTTTGTAGGGTAGCAGTATTGTCTGTGGTATTGAACAGCTTTACATCATCAGCGAAAAGAACGCAATTGCTCTTAATATGATCACAGAGGTCATTTATGTAGAGTATGAAGAGAGTTGGTCCTAGAACACTGCCTTGGGGGACACCACTATTGACAGGTACAGAATTTGATAGGGCGGTCCCAATTTTGACCATTTGTTGTCTGTTTTACAGGAATGCTTCTATCCAGTTATTCAGTTGTCCAGAGATACCATACGATTTTATTTTTAGGAGTAGTTTGTCGTGTACCACTGAATCAAAGGCTTTACAGAAGTCTATGTAGATTGCGTCTATTGCTTTGCCCTGGTCGAGTTGTGTCGTCCATATGTTTTTGCAGTGTAAGAGTTGCAGATTACAGGATAGTTTTTTTCTGAAACCAAATTGTTTATTGGAGAGTAGGTTGTTTGTCTCTAAGGGGAGGATGATGGATTGGTTAATAATTGATTCCATGACTTTACAGGTGATGCAGCATAAGGAGATTGGTCTGTAATTTTCAACTAGGCTTGGGTCTCCCTTTTTGAAGATGGAGATGACTGTGGCTTGTGACCATAGGTTAGGCAAGGAGCTGGTCCTGAAAGAATTTTCAAAGATTATGCTTAGAGGTTTGGCTATGGCAGTGGATAGCTTTTTTAAGAAGTAGGCACATATTCCATCCGGTCCAATAGATAGAGATGGTTTTAGATTGCGTAGTGCTTTTTCAACATTGTCTTCTGTAAAATCGATATGTATTAGATCATTGTTGTTATCTGTGGTACGGCTAGGAAATACTGGGCATGATCCATTGCTGTTTACAAATACTGAGCCGAAGAATGTGTTAAAGAGGTTGGCTTTAATGGTGTTGTCCTTGCAGTCTTTACCATCATGTCCTATCAAGCGTGGGATGGACCTTGAGTCTTTTAGTTTGTTGTTTACAAAATTGTAAAAAGCACGGGTGGAATTGGTGCTTAGAAGGTTTTCCTCTTGTTTAATGTGATAATTGGTGCATTCGGTCTTTATCTGGTGGCATAAATTTTTGTATCGGCTTTTGAAATTGGCAACGTGACCAGATTTGTTTTTCCGCCAGAGTGATCTCTTTTTGGATTGAAGTTTCCTTATTGTTATGGGTAATCTGCTTTTTGTTTTGTTTTGGGAGTTGTTGTTGGTACATATAGTTTGATGACTCTTTTGACTTCAAGTAAAAATATGTTGTAATGGTCTTCAACAGTATTGCATCCAGTGAATAGAGATTGCCAATCAAGGGATGAGAGATCGTTGTCTATAAGATCATAGTTGCCTTTTTTGAAGTTACAATTGGGGATTACATCATTGTGGTGATTTTTGTGTGGGCGTATGTTGAGACAAAAGTCAATCATATTGTGGTCACTGCTGAAAAGGGTTCTTTAGTTTGTATTCCGTAAATTAAATTCAAACTATTGCAGAAGATGAGATCGAGGCAGTTGTTTAGTCTAGTGTTGTTGGTTACTAGTTGTTCCAGTCCCAGATTTGTAATAGCATTGTAGAAGGTTGTGTGTATGATTTCAGTTGTACATTCATTTAGGGTCCAGTCAATATGAGGTAGATTGAAATCACCAAGAAAGATAAAAGGGTATGGGCAGGATGCAGCCCATGTTAGTAATGTATTTAGCTTGTTTACATGTTCGATGTCATAATCAGGTGCTCTGTAACATAGTAAGAATCGAATTGTGATATTTAAGGATAGTTCACAGATGATGGTCTCAGGAAGAGCAAGCTCCTGGGTAACTTGGATATTTTTTAGATGTAAGGACTTTTTATAGAAGATAGCAACACCACCTCCTCTACGAATTTCACGATCTGATCGGTAAACATGATAGTCCCTTACTGTGGTAATGGAGTCAGGGAGAGATGCATTGAGCCATGTTTCACAGACAAATATAATGTCGAATTTAGCCATATTTAGTAGGAGGAAAAATTCAGGTATTTTATTCACGAGGCTTCTTGCATTGAGTAGTTTGCATTTAAGGCCAGTAGTAGTTGGAATTGAGGTAGTTAGGGGCGTGCATGCCTAGTCTTGGGTGATGGTGGATCGGTTGAGGTAGGGTTGTGGTTGAGGGTTAAAGCTGAGTTGCGGGTTGTGTGGCTTACTTTTGATACAGTCAGCATGGTAGTCAATGTACAGGTCCTTCTCTCCATTGTCTAGATGTTTTTTGAGTTCAGTACGGAGTCCTCCTCCTCCTCTTCCTCCTCCTCCTCCTCCACCACCACCACCACCACCACCACCTCCTCCTCCATCTCCACCTTCACCTCCTCCTCCTTGACATCTCACTTTGCCATAGAGGAAAACCCTACCAGTCAATGACTGCTTCAGCTTCAACCACAACAATACAAGAGCACCTAACAGATCCAAACTCAATGTAAACCACTCCAAACTTGATTGCAGAAAGTACAACTTCAGCAACAGAGTGGTCAATGCCTGGAATGCACTACTTGACTCTGTTGTTACATCCTCAAACCCCCACTCCTTTAACCTTAAACTATTTACTATTGACCTTACCCCATTCCTAAGAGGTCTGTAAGGGGTGTGCATAAGTTCACAATCATGCCTACTGTCCCTGTCCTATTGTCCCCATTATTCATACCTATTTCCTGTATTCATACTCATGTTTTTTCGTATACCTATTATCTTGTAAGTGATTAACAAATCAAATAAAAAAATAAAAAATAAAATAAAATGTTCTGTTCTAAATATACACACCCTTGGTAAGGACGCCACAGGTTGACACAACACATGCTGATTACTGGTTTCTGTTTCACCTCATGAGCAACATTTTTGGTTTGCGAAATATGAGAAGTATCATAACTGGGCTGCAAATCTCGAAAAGTACTACTGGAGAGCAAAGATGATTGGTAAAATTGCTGCCATATAATGGTCATCCAGATTTTTATGGCCCAAATATGATAGTGCTAAAGATATAGACAGCTAGTTACTACATCAGGCATCTTGGTTTTTTGCTCACTTGCTTAGCTGGCAAGAAGCAATGTACTAAAACCATTACTAGAAAGAAGATAATACCACTTTACTTCTTTTGTTCCTTAGCCCCTGCTCCATGTACAAGAGATTGCACCAAAAATTACCCGCACTTTTTCCACTTTTTCATCTAACAGCTCATGGCCCAGTTGCACATTATATTTCCCCCCTTTGCTCATTTTGTATATGTTAGGCATATATAAGGTGTAGTTATACCTCAAAAGCACATGCATCTATGACTGTAAAGAAATCTATAATTCAGAAGAAAGATTTCCTTGAATATGTATTCCTTTCAACTGTTAATTACAAGAGCTTGTACCTGAATGCCAATACACACGAAAATCTTGTTCCAATACCAACAAAATTATTATATGATGGCTTTTCATAAAATACAGTTTAATGGAGCATAGCAGCTGATAGGCAAAAGCTGAAAACTGTAACAAGCAATTATATGAAGGAATTTATTTTTGCACTTATTTTTATTACCTAAATTTCTTTTAATCTTAATCTGATTCTTTTAATAATGCATCAGGCCTGACACTCCTCTGTGGACATGAAATGCCTAATGGTCATGGCTGAGGGGATTCATCTGTTTAATTTCTCCTCTGAATAACTTTAAAAATTAATTTATCTGATTGTTCAGACCAATACATATGGATTTCGTTTCGGAAAGTGTAGCTAATAATTCACTTCTGTTTCTTTCCCCTTATGTCTGGTTTGATAAGGTTTCTGTAATAATACTTTTACATTTGGCAGATTAAAATAAAATGGAACATTGTGTGAAAAATAAGACCTAACTCAGCCACAGGAATACTAATAGAAAGATGGTCTAAGATTGGAACTTGAAGCAGACTTGAAGATTTTATGCAGCACCTTCTACAAGGATGTAATTGCTTGAATCTGTTAATTTATACATTTTATTATTTAGAAGTACGAACTTCTACAGATTTCTCTTTTCTTTTGTGGTCCCCATCCCCATAAGTGCACAAACCTGCAACACAGTGTAATATGCACATTATATATGGAAATGCTTTAAGAATGCAATTGAATTTTAGAATGCATGAAGAGTCACAAGCCCCTAGCATTAATTAGGAACAAATATACTTTAATCATTTGACTGAAATGAAGAGATTGTTTTTGACCAATGAATGAGGAGCATGGTTTCCCCTCAATGTCCTAAGCCACCATTTTATCTGTCTCTTTTACTAATGATATAATTTGAACAAAGCCCCGCTGTATCAGACTACACAACAATATGGTCTTCTTTGTCTTGTAGCACAAACTGGATATCATTTGGAAACTCACAAGTTTGGAGTGCAATACTTCCAGCTCCACCCTCTATTTACCATATCTATCTATCTATCTATCTATCTATCTATCTATCTATCTATCTATCTATCTATCTATCTATCTATCTATCTATCTATCTATCTATCATAAGAGAAAGTTGGGATTAGGGTTAGGGCTGGTACATGCATTTAAGTAAAGAACACTAGCCCTTTCTATCCCCCAAGAAAGGAATAGTGTCATTTACTTAATAATGTCATTTACTTAATAATGCACACAACAAATATTCTTCTTGTCTTCATGGCAGATCAGTGTAATTGGTAAAATATAAAATATCCCACTGATCTTAGGAATGTGTCACTGGCAATGATCTTTAGGTTTGCTGGGAAAAAGATGATCTGGAAGCCAGAAAGTAGAGGCAAAATAGGGACCAACTATTTAGTCCGAAAACATGTGCCCACTAACTAACAATGGAAAAATGAATTATTTTCACATAATAAAGGGAAAATGTAGGTTGTATGGGTTTTATCCTTTTTCACAATTATCCAGCTGAAGAAGTCTAACTGTTGTGATACCAATCCAAATATCTGACTCCTGTGGGAGATGGGGATGGCTAAAAAACATGTATTGTACTTGTCTTTAAAGCAGCCACATCACACTATGAATTCCCAGGTTTAATTCAGTGTGTTGACATTAAGAATTTGGCTCAGATATCAAGTTACAGCTTCTTTTCTCAATACCCCTCCACCCGATTGGTGAATAAGGCGTGCAATGTGGTAATTAGGATCAGATTTTTCTCAGTCGTCCCCTATGCTTATTTTTATGTAACAATTGAAATCACATTCAGGACTAGGTTGCCTTTTTAATTGTTTTTATAAATCAGTGTTTTTAAAGTGTTGCACCTCATTGTTTTATGTAGTAGTGTTGTTGTGTTCTTAATGTTATTTTTGTAACTTTTTTAAAGAAGAAAAGCAGTATAAAAATGAACAAATGAATACATAAATTTACATTTAAATGAATTTACAGGATGAATGGGATTTTAATAAATTCATATTGTTGCCTTTATATTTTGCTTCAGGGTCAGAGGTAATCCAGTTGATATGTGTCTTTAATTTGGTACATTAATTACTATCAAGCCTATTGTCAGGTAATGCACCCATCCAAAGCACCCATCAAGCCTATTATCTGAGTAATGCACCCATCCAAAGCAGAACTCAAGGCAGGTAGATTCCTCAAAGAACATGTTTATTGGATACATCATATCATCACAGCAGGTGAAAACCAACTCTAAGAGTTCCCACAGTTTTTCCCTAATCAAAATAGCAAGTATTCCCTCCCCAGGTGTCACCAGTCACACTCTCCAATGAAGGTAGCTCAGAGCCTGCTTCATCACTCCTCTGCCATCTGCTGAGATGACCTTGGTTTCCACAGGAAAACTTTTTGTTTCAATGATAGCCAGTCTATCTGGTTCCCCCCTCCCTTCCCCCTTTCAAAGTTTGTGACAACTATGAAGCAGGGGGGAAATGGCTTCAGCTAGGTGAGCTTCAGAGTTGACACCTATACTACATAAAATTCTCTGTTGTTAACAAATATTTCAAAATATAAAAGTTAATTGTGTCATTAACACATTGGATTGTGCATTAACAAATGAGTAAATTAATTTTAGTTTAGTAGATTTAAGAGAAGGTAAGAATTCATGGTTCTTTTGAAATATGCAATTTACATGGTATAACACATTGTATAGGCAATAATGTACAAAATGATAAACTACAATAAGATTAAGTATGCCATCTTTATTCTCTTAATCCTTTGAGTATTTTTTCCCTAAGTAGATTCACTTTCAAAAGATGTTTTTAAAAAGTTTCAAAGAAGTCAGGTAAAACTTTCAGATTTCAAATTTGCATATTGTAATAAAATGCTCCTCAAATTGTTAAAACCTTCCAAGAGATTATCAATCACTTCGGGCTTGCCTAAAATTAAGTAAATCATGAATCTGAAGAGATTGCCACTGTCATCTTCCATCTTTCACTCTAACAAAAGATTCATATTTCAAACCTGGATTACTTTTGGATATTGTCTGCATACTTTTAATCATGATTGGGGAGGAAGATTAATCTCTTAGTTTAATGTGTATTTCTCTCTTATCTCAATGGCACATTTCTCATTCACTTCAAAATGCTTAAATCTTGGTATCCTACAGTAAATGGAAGAACATCTACCACACCCAGAAATGGACTCTAGAATTAAACAAGTACAAAATATGAGAGAGGGGGCATGATAGATAGATAGTTAGATAGATAGTTAGATAGATAGATAGATAGATAGATAGATAGATAGATAGATAGATAGATAGATAGATAGATAGATAGATAGATAGATGCTGATGGTTGGCAGCAATTAATTTGTCTTTTTCTTGCACTTCCAAAACCCCGCTTTCTAAGTACTTTATAAGCTGAGGTAAATCAGCACTCCTGTTGACTGATGAGGGGCCTGTTTCCCAGGCTTCAATCACCTCCATGACTGTTTTTGTGCCTGCTCATCCAACAATCTTATAGCTGAAAAATTGAATGTGTGTCCTAGTTTATTGCAATGTGGGGCTATCAATGAATTTGGGTCTCTTTGTCTGACTGCTCGCTTGTGTTCTTCCTGACTGATGGTTAGCTTCCTTCCTATTTATCCAAGATAGTCACAGGGGCAATCCATGTGGTGGATCCAATAAATTACATTTTAAGTATCTCCCATCTCCAAGCAATCTTTATAGTGCATAATTTGCCCACATAGGGTAGCCTCTGGGTGGTGTGCAATGCCCACTTGCAGATCTTGGAAGCTGCATTCTACTGCTTCCGAAATGTTTTTGATGCAGAGTGTGGATAGAAACTAATTAAGGAGAGAAACAACCTGGAATTAAGGAGAAACTTCCTAACAGTAAGAAAAATTAACTAGCGGAACAGCTTGCTTTCAGAAGTTGTGGGTGCTTCATCACTGGAGGCTTTTAAGAAGAGATTGGATGCCATTTGTCTGAAATGGTAGTGTCTCCTGCTTGAGCAGGGTTGGATTAGAAAACCTCTGAGGTCCTTTCTAACTCTATTATTCTGTGTTCTGAAAGTGATACTGGAACACCATGTACTTTCACTGAATTGAATAAATCTCACTGAATTCAGCACTGAATAAAACTGAATAGAATTGGAGTGCTGCCATTGGTCTGCTTAGGATGTATAGCTGCCTATCCCTGCCAATGTATAACATTTTTGAATATGCAAACATAGGATAATTGCCAAACAGCATAAGCAGCCAGTCATTCACTTAACATTTTTGACTGCTAAAGAATCTGTTTATCTGGCTAAACTTAGACACCTACAGGGGAAGTAGAAAACATGGTTCATAATGCTGCAAATAAAACCCATCCCTTTTGTACTTGTCTGCGATATAACCAATATGAAAGGGTAGGGCTTTTCTTTTCTTTCTTGATGTAGTGCTGCTTATTTTGTCATTTTAATGTCACTGTGGCTAAGAACAGATGGGTTAGATTTTAGTAGCTAGATTGTATGTTCCTAAAATTGGGGAGAGGGAACAGCTATTTATTTGATATATTTCTCCTGAGAAAATATTCAATGTAATCTTGCTTTTGTCAATAAAGAATTTCTGCCAAATTCAGACCAAGAAGGAATCTGATCCAGGTATAATTTATAATTAATGCCCCCAGATAAAGACTGAATGCACCAATTATCACATTAAACAAGAGGAAAACCTTCTATGCACCAATTCCACCCGTGCTTTTTACAATTTTGTAAACAACAAACTAAAAGACTCAAGGTCCATCCCATCCCTGATAGGACCTAATGGTAAAGACTGCAATGACGACACCATTAAAGCCAACCTCTTTAACACATTCTTCGGCTCAGTATTTGTAAACAGCAATGGATCATGCCCAGTATTTCCTAGCTGAACCATAGACAACTACAATGATCCAATACATATCGATTTCACAGAAGACAATGTTGAAAAAGCACCACGCAATCAAAAACCATCTCTATCTATTGGACCGGATGGAATATATGCCTACTTCTTAAAACAGCTATCTACTGCCATAGCCGAACCTCTAAGCATAATCTTTGAAAAATCTTTCAGGACCAGCTCCTTGCCTAACCTATGGTCACAAGCCATGGTCATCCCCATCTTCAAAAAGGGAGACCCCAGCCTAGTTGAAAATTACAGACCAATCTCCTTATGCTGCGTCACCTGTAAAGTCATAGAATCAATTATTAACAAATCCATTATCCTCCACTTAGAGACAAACAACCTACTCTCCAATAAACAATTTGGTTTCAGAAAAAAACTATCCTGTAATCTGCAACTCTTACACTGCAAAAACATATGGACGACACAACTCGACCAGGGCAAAGCAATAGACACAATCTACATAGACTTCTGTAAAGCCTTTGATTCAGTAGTACACGACAAACTACTCCTAAAAATAAAATCCTATGGTATCTCTGGACAACTGCATAACTGGATAGAAGCATTCCTGTAAAACAGACAACAAATGGTCAGAATTGGGACCGTCCTATCAAATTCTGTACCTATCAACAGTGGTGTCCCCCAAGGCAGAGTTCTAGGACCAACTATCTTCATATTCTACATAAATGACCTCTGTGATCATATTAAGAGCAACTGCGTTCTTTTCGCTGATGATGTAATACTGTTCAATACCACAGACAATACTGCTACCCTTCAAAAAGGTCTTGACTATATATCAGAATGGTCAAACAAATGGCAACTTCAAATCTCAACAAATAAATGCTGTCTTACATATTGGCAAAAAAAATCAGAAAATAAAATACAAGCTGAATAGTCAAGGTCGTTGATGATCCAAGCTCTGTAAAGGACCTTGGAATACTCATCTCTAATGATCTAAGTGCTAGAGCCCACTGTAACTACATAGCCAAAAAGGCATTAAGAGTTGTTAACCTAATCCTAGGTAGCTTTTTCTCTGGTAATATCACACTACTAACTAGAGCATACAAAACATTTGCTAGACCAATATTCGAATACAGCTCATCAGTCTGGAACCCACATTATGTATCTGATATTAGCACAGTTGAGAAAGTCCAGAAATATTTTACAAGAAGAGTTCTCCATTCCTCTACTCGTTGTAGAATACCTTATGCCACCAGACTTGAAATTCTAGACCTAGAAAACCTTGAATTATGCCGTCTTCAGTATGATCTAAGTATGGCATATAAAATCATACATTGCAATGTCCTACCTGTCAATGAATACTTCAGCTTCAACCATAACAACACAAGAGCACACAATAGATACAAACTCAAGGTTAACCGCACCAAACTTGATTGCAGGAAATTCGACTTCAGCAACAGAGTGGTCAATGTCTGGAATACTCTACCTGACTCTGTAGTTTCTTCCCCAAACCCCAAAAACTTTAACCTTAGACTGTCTACTATTGACCTCACCCCTTTCCTAAGAGGTCTGTAGGGGGTGTGCATAAGCACACCAACGTGCCTACCATCCCTTTCCTATTGTTTCTTTTATTTTTCTTATATGTACCCATTTCATGTATTCATAACTATGTATATAGTTATACCTATTATCTTGTAAGCAATTGACAAATCAAATAAATAAAAATAAATAAAAATAATTTACACATTAGACATATTTTTCCTTCTTACTCCCTCTCTCTTGTCTCATCTCTCTCTCTATCTCCCTCTCCCTCTCCTCCCCCCCTCTCTCTCATGTGTGTGTGTGTGTGTGTGTGTGTGTGTGTGTGTGTATGTGATTCATAACTATTTTGCTGAAGGAAATAGTTCCAACTATTTTGTTCAAGCACTACTTGCTGTATCTTCAATTTTCCTTATAAAAGTATTACTTTAATTCAGAGCGTGTATTTCTTTTTTCTTTCATGTCAATCCAGTGCTTTAGTTTCTTATTTCTATAGCAAACACTCTGATAACATCCTAGCCTCCATCTTTGCTAACACTATATACTGAATAATTGTTGTTTGTTCCATGGAAATGATAGATTCTTTTTGTCAAGAAAACAAATGATTGCTAAATTGCATGCTAATATTAGCTAATTGGGAATGATCACTTCCTGGTAACATTCTCTTTTCATCGTATTTAGATGGACAAGTTTAAAGGCGCAAGGTCATCATTCCATTGTCCTTTTCATCAAATTATCTTCGATTGCATTTTCTAAATATGTTATCAAAATGGTAATTCATGCTTTCCTCTCTGAAGATAGTCCAGTTTTCATAAAAGTAGTTCTCTTGCTACCATATATTGAGGGGGAAAACTATTTCAATTACTGGAAGGAATACATAACTCCAAGTCTATTTATTTTAATTTATTCAACTGTCTCGACATATTTGTGCACAGAACTTTTATAAAATATGAATAAATTCACCTTGAAATCGTACCAATTGACTTTGGCTGAGCTAGGCTGTGAGAAGGAATCAGAATCACTTTTTGAAATAAACTCTGACAATGCTGATCACAACAAAGTGGCTACTCATTTATTAAACTGACAGCTCAGCAATTGTTTCAAGCAGAAGAGATGAAGTGGCCTGAGGTGTTAGCTATGGCCGGGGGTGATAGCTCTGCCTGGGTGCTTTTCCTGCTAGTCACATGTTCAGAGGTATCATCTGATAGTGTGACATTTCCTAAGGCTCCAGCACCTGCCTGGATGTCAAACAGCTGGCATGATCTGAGTTCTGCACCCATTTTATAATGCTGTGCCATGACTGATATAAGAACTTAGAGAACAGACGCAAATTTTGCCCTTATCCTTTGGCTTCCCAGGGTTCCAATCAATACATGAATATGAGGAGAGTACTAGAGGAGATACAGGAGAGAGTGCAGTCATAGTTCTCAGCATTACACATTTCATTTTTAAAATGTGTAAAAGTACAATACTTAAAAATTTCCAAGGGGGAGAAATAATTTTGAATGCTTTCCGAATGTTGGAGAAAAATAGGCTTACCAGTGAAATTTATATTGATCACAGATTTATTATGTCTTAATTAAATACAGTGTGTTGCCATATCTGTCTCTCTTGTAAAATTGTCATTTTCTCAAGAACCGCTCCCCTCCCCCCCAAGGATTGTCAGGAATGCAAAAGATAATTATACTTCTTGTCTAGTGTATCAGTTCATTAATGGTTCAGTCCCTCCCCCAGACTAAGTTATGAAAGCAAATAACACTGTAAATTTGGTCATCTAAATTTATCTAAACATCTGAGATCAAATGTTGCACATTAAAATACTGTAAAACAATTTGCATGGAGAGGCTGCTGGAATGTCAGATCTCCCTCTTTCTCTCTCTCTCTCCCCCTCTCTCTCCCTCCCTCCATCCGTCCCTCTCTCTTTCTCTCACGCTCTCTCTCTCTCACTCACACACACACACACAAAGTCCAATTCACCTCGCTGGTTCTTTTTTGAAGTAGTAGCTTCTAGTATTATAATCCCTGAGTGGTATTGATTTAGTCCCTCTCAAGAATTGCTTAAATCCCTATAAACCTGTATAGTAATTATGCTATATTAGCATCTTATTTGGGTGCCCTCAATATTTAGATATTCAGTAGCTAGATGTGTAAGAATAGGTCTTATTAACTCTGATCAAAACTGGTAACTGCTTTCAAAACAGCTTTTTAAAAATATGCATTAGAGAATATGATTGTAAAATTAGATAAGACAATGACTAAGTCAAACAAAATCCTGATACTTAGCAGATCTTATCCTAAGACATGGAAACTCAAATCCCCTAGTGATAATATACAAGAGAATTCCAATGCCAACTTGAGTGATGAAATCCAGCATCTCAGAGGGATGTTGGATCTCATCACTATTCCTAGAACCCAACTAACAAATTGGCATTCACACCAGATCAGATCCAAAGCAAAGGTCCTACTCTCAGATAAGGAACTCTGTTTCTTAAAAACCACCAACATTCTCCCATTTTTGGTACATCAATATAATTGCATACAATTATCTCAGGACAGCAAATTACCAAGATAATTATATCATAACCCTAATCCATTCAAATCTTAATAATATACACTAATTCTGTCTATAGTTCTACTGCCAAAATCTTTACAAATGTGTCAAAATCTTTACAAATGTGTCAAAATCTTTACAAATGTGTAAAGGATATTACAAATGATCCTAGTGTTTACTTGAGATCAAGTCCACCAGAAATGTGTCCCCCTGGATCTAGGGATAAAAGAATGGAGCTAGAAGAAAGAACCAGTGTTAATTTCAGGATCTCTGTTCCCTTGTAACTGCTTGCCAGTTACTGCTTCCTCCACTACTGAAATTTGCTCATTTTCACTTCAACCCTTCACAAAAGTCCTCATGGCACAATCTATAATGAACTGTAGAAATAAGCTTGAAGAACTGGAGTTGCAACCAAAACAACAATCAGATGAAAGAAATTTGAATCCTAGGCAGAAATGTAATTTGAGAAAGCTTATCAGGCTTGAGTCTTCCCATTACTAGTGAAGATAAAGGGAGGGAGAGGGAAGTGTTTTACAACTTTCAAGATGTATTTGTTGCAAGGAAACTGTGAATTCAAAAGACAATGGACATCTTTATGCTAACAGGACAAAGGATACAATGCCATATGGCACTGAACCATTCTTCTGTTAATTCAGTCTTGCAATTTTACTAACTCATCTTATAACAAAGACAACAGCTGAACAACATAAAATGATAAAACTCAGTGTGGTGCAGTTAGTAATATGGGGGTTTAAGACAGGCGAGATTTGGGTTTGAATCCATTCTTGGGCCTATTTTTATTGTCTCTCTCTCCCCTACCCCCACCCCAATTTGGCAGACAAGGTTGCTGTTGTGAGGCTCAAATAATGGAATATCTTGAATTCTTGGTGGAAAGATGTTATGCACACACACATACACACACACATACACACACACATGAAAAATAAAAGTAGACAATGTCTAATACATCCATTCAAAAAAACCTGATTCCATCATTTATCAAGGGCAGTTGAAATATGAAAGAAGCAAAATATAAAAAAAATGAACATTATTCTACACATATGTAAAGGTGATCATCATATCCAAATATGAATTTCCTATTCCATGTGTTTATAAATTATAAATATATAGCATTGTATTTATTTCTAAGAATTATTTCTTCAGAAAAACAAAGTTTGAACACCATCTATAAAGATGTTTTTTAGAATATTACTGTCTATAAATCTAATTATGAAAGAAGCATCAGTAACATTTGGAACCAATGCAAATGAGGCCAACATTCTGTTGGATGTGGGCTCGCATTCTGAACAGTAATTTAAAGGCACAAGGTAAAAAAAAGCCATCAGTATTAGGCATTAGAAGACAAAGGAAGGGGGGGGGGGGGAAGCCTTGTAATATAAAATGAGGTGATTGTGGGAAAGAAAATAGTTAAGCAGAAATTTGTCTCCTGGGGTATTCAATGCAGCAGAATGGCAGGAGATTCAGGATTGATAAAAAATAAGTACTTGTTTACACATCACATTGTTCAGCTACGACAATCAGTACCATGAGATATATTGATATTTGTTAAATAGGATGACTTTAAACAAAGATTGGACAAATTCATGGTGAATGCTTCTAATCCATGGCGTTGCCTCCAGTTTCCAAAACAGTTGAGCACAGAAATGTTTTTCTAGTGCCTGTAGGCTCCCCAGAAGCATTGAATGAGACTTTTTGAAAACAGCATGCTGGACTAGATGGGCTTTAGTTCTATCAATAGATAAAGAAGTGTCAGTTGCGGTTGAAATTTTTCTTCAATCAAGAATTCCTAATAGCAGGAGTCCACATAATATTGCACCTTTCATCTTCTACGGTTTGAAATTGGCAGGAGAGAAGAGGTTGGATTTTTGATGATATGTTGTTCTGAATGATTACATCTATGGGTACTCGTTACTTTAATTCTGTCCATGGCAACGTTGGAAAGCCTTATTTGAAAGCCAAAACACAACATTCATGTTTGAGCTTGGAAAAATCATTAGCAGACTCCAATGAGGCAATGATAATTGTTTATTTGTTAAGGTGAAATTATAACTTTTAGAATTCAAATTAAATTAATCAATCTGGAATGCCCCCTTAAAAAAAATGCTAGCTACAAATATAAGTTCACACATATGTCATGATGTCATGATCTCTCCTTAGCTGTCTTTGAAGGCAGATACAGGAACATCCCCTACCTGGAGAGGCAATGTTCTTGTGACTCAGGTTATACAAAAACAACACAGCATATGCTCCTCCTGTACCACAGAGACATTTGTGTAGCCTTATTTCACTGATATTGTACAAATACCCAGGGCACACAGGACTTCCTGCTCCTTGCAGATCCCAATCCTGGCAAATGTTGCCAGGTTTTGCCTAGCAAAAATTAAAATATCTCAGAAGACGATCTGTGCCTCAAACCAACCTTAAGTATTTGACTTGTTGTTTAAGAGGGTTTTGTATTATGTTTGTATTATATTTACATAATATTTTATTCCTTTTTATAGTATTTTAGTTTTTGTTTATACACACACACACACAAATACACAAACCTTTCTATATCTATCTATCTATCTATCTATCTATCTATCTATCTATCTATCTATCTATCTATCTATCTATCTATCTCTCTATCTCTATCTCTATCTCTATCTTTATCTGAGAGAATTTTTTTCCAGGGAAGTGTGCAATGGCAAGAATTACACATTATATAAAGAGTTAACAGGAATAAGTAGAAATAAAGATTGCAGCTAGGAGAAAAATGAATAACAGCCCCTTCAATGTTGGCAGAAAATACTCTGACAAGGGAAAGCACTCTCCTTTTCCTTAGCTGTATGTGAAACCTTGTATCATCAAAACTGGGGGTGATTATCATGCCCAGGAGGTCAAAATCTGTATGGATGTATGCATGTATTCTCAATTATCTTTCTAACTAAGAAGCACATTTCTTATTGAATGCTATATAAAGAGCTTCAAAGTAACCTTCACCCTTTTCTTTTTCCTTTTAACATGAGATCTGAAACGCATGCAAGTCTTCAACTATGGAAGACAGTATAACTCAGAAACTGACCTGCACACTCCTCAGAGGAACTTGTTAGTCTCAAGAGACAAGAAATACACATTTTTTTTTAACTTTTCTCATGCCTGTAATTTTTTTTCTTCCTCTTACCAAAGTTACTGATCTTATGTCAGGTTTCATTTGGATGATTTTATAGAACAAAACGTCAGTTTTACACAACTCTCAAGAATGTCCCCAATTTAGTTTAATTGTTTTTTCCTGGGTGTATCAAATTGAGTGACATTTCCTCTTAGATGTCTTTGATATTAAAAAGAAGAAGTGGAGGGTATGTTAATACCTTTTTTTTTTGCTGAAGCTGACATCCCACATATATGCACTATAGAATATATATCTTAACTATATAATCATTATCTATCAGATTTTTTTGCATACCGATACTGTACATCATTATTGGCATTTTATCATCTGATATAGATGTCAGTTTCTCCAGGCACTACTTTTATGTTCTCACTCTTCAGATAAAAAGTTTATACAATTTTTTAACACAAAGCTGTACCCCTATAAGAGTTGTTCTTACCTGATCATTGAGTCACACCCTTAATCAAATCCTATAACAAGAACAATTTTATACTTTAAAAAAAACAAGGCCAAGATGCAAGTCTTACTTTAGCTATGAACTTGCTTATTTATTTATTTATTCATTCATTCATTCATCACATAAAGAATAACTGACTCTAACTCACTCTGGAAACTTTGTGCAACAAAAACTCCAAACATATTAACATGCCTTGTTTACCTATCAGGAATTTAGCAGAATGTAGAAAATAGTATATCCACAAATGTTCTTGCTTTTTGAGAAAGAGCCCTACATTTGGTAATAGTTTTATTTAAAAAAATGTTTACAAAATAAAATATTTTTTAAAAAGGAAAGAAAAGGAAAAGTGATAAATAAAGAAATAAGACAGAAATGGAAAAGACAGAATATAAATAAGTAACTTCTGATCTTCTTTACAGCAGTTATAAATCTAATTTTATTCTTTCTCTAGGGTATAACTCCCTTCTTTCCATAATCTATTCTTTCTAATTAACAATCCCATAAACCAGGGCCAGAGCTGAAGAAACTTCTTGGATGAGAAGTGAAATTTCTTCAATGAAAAAACAAAAACCAGTTGCCTTTTGAAAAAGCCCTTTTAGGATAACCATGACCTGGATGATTGAGAATCTCCATAGAATCCCCAAAATAACTTTTTTCTCATTTTCAGCAAAAAGTCATTGAAGATTTCCAGTCGCTAAGAAGGCAATACTTTAAAATTGGACTATTCTCTGTTATAACTTGTGTCTTTACTGTGGGTTTGATCTTTTTTCTAGATCTCATTATAAGATATGCTTGGCTACAGACACATAATATAAATATAACATTAGAAGGGATTTTGTTTTCTAATTCCTGTTTCACATTTTTGACATTTGATCAAATGGTATACAAGATATTCATGAAACGTCATTATGCCATATTTTTAAAAAGAAAGCATATTAAAAAAGTGTGTAAGAAAGACTTAATTACAAACTAATTATCTTTATTTCATTTTCAGAATGTGGCACAGCATTTGAATTAATAATGACCATTTCATTTTTACGTGATTGTCAATTTATAAATATTTGCCTAAGCAAAGATTTTCTCAGTGTGCAAATGTTAAAATGTAAAAGATAAATTGACAATTTTGTCTCAGACAAAAAGTAATGAAAACATATTTAATAAATTATTCATTTGTACCTACTGTGCATGATGATCACTAACCACATAGCACCTCTCACAAATTCATTTATTTTACTAGTTGTCCCCTGGAATATAGTACATAAAGGTTAGCAGGTGTAATGACAATTGAACTATGGTATTTCCACAACAGAATGATGGAGCCTTAGAAATATCAATTTTATAAATATTTTCTTTTTCAGATTAATTTCAGCCAAGTAATTCTGTAAACAAGTTTAACATTTCCAAAGTTGCATTATCTGTTTTCATCCTGTTTGTTTCAAATGACTATATTTCATGTTTAGGTAAACAATTCAAAGTATTCTGATGTTTCATAAATATTCTCTATAAACTTTAAACTATAAAATTTATAAACATTATAGCAAAAGGTATTATCTCCACATTTTAAATACAAGGATCCATTTAATGAAATTGAGGCTTCAAATTTTCTGCTAGTAAGAATAAGACCTGAATACAGGTAGTCTTCCACTTACAACTACAATTGAGCCCAAAATTTCTGTTACTAAATGAAACTTTTGTTAAATGAATTTTGCCCCATTTCATGACCTTTCTTGCCACATTTGTTGAGTGAATCCCTTCAGTTGTTAATTTAGTAACAGGGTTAAGTGAATCTAGTTTTCCTATTGACTTTCAGAAGGTCACAAAAGAGGATCACCTGACCTCGACATTGCAATTGTTATAAATATGAGTCAGTTGCCAAGCATCTGAATTTTGATTGCGTGAAGATGGGAATGTCACAACGGTCATATGTGTGAAAAATGTCACTTTTCTCAGTGCTGTTGTAACCTCAAATGGCCACTATAGAAACTTTTGTACTGTGTTTCTCCACAAAATAAAACCCATCCCAAAAACAAGCCCTAGTCTGATTTTTTGGGGTAGGCCTAATATAAGACCTATCCTGAAAATAGATCTGGGGTATGGGTGTGGCCAGCACAAGAGATGGCAAGCACATGGGAGCTGACAGTGTCCAGCTGCAGCTGCAGCCCTTTGGCTTTTTAGTGCAGCACAAATACTGTTAATCCCTAGTGTGGAGAGTGAGGCAGGGAGGAGAAGACAGGTGATCCGGACATTCTGCATGGCTGCCTGACTCAGAGGAGGCTTGTAGGAGGATGGCATTGGCAGCAGGCAGAGGTGAAGGCATGGGGATGGGGAATGCAGGTGATCCCAACAGAGTGATTTGCTCCATTCCCAAGCACTTGATGGGAGACAAAACATTTTTCACCCAGACGGGCAAATGACAGAAATTCAAAGCTTTGTGTGCTTGCAAAGGGGATGGTTTGAAACTGAGCAATTAGGTCCGTTTCAAAGTGTTCCCTTTGCAAGCACACAAAACTTCACCTCCCTCTGGGTGAAAAGTGTGCAGCAGAGCCAGGCGGAGGCAGAGGCGATCCCAATGTGCCACACACTCCATTCCACTGTGTCTCAGCTTGCCTGTGGCTGTGCCGAGCAGGCACCTACATAAGTCACTGAGCTCACCTGCCTCCCCCATCCTCCATGTCTCTGCTTCCACTTGCTGCCAATGTCACCATACAAGCCTTCTGCAAGCCTCCCGTGATTCAGACAGCTGTGCAGCATGTCTGGTTGAACTATCTTCTCCCCCCATCACCTCTGCTTCCACACTCAAAATTAATGGTATTAGGGCTGCACCAAGAAGGCCAAGGCATTCTGAGAGTTTGGCCCATTGCAGTCATGGACAAGCAGACAGTGGGACATAGAGGATGGGGCCAGATGTAGTTACGCTCCCACTCCTGTTAGACCCTGCACTCATCACCTCCTGCACTTAAAAAAATAAGACCTCCCTGAAAATAAGCCCAAAAGAATAAAAGACTGGGTCTTATTTTGGGGGAAACATGGTCAAAGGCATGTTGATAGCTTATGCCAGGGTTGTTAAATGCCACACCCAGTTTATCAAAGGAGGAAAAAGTCCCGATACGTCATGTATGGTCACCATGATGACATGAGTTTGACAGCCCTGGCTTATGCTATAAGTGATTATTTTACATCATTTTTTTTACAGGGAATAGTTTATTTATTTACTTATCTCTGCTGATAATTATATTTGTTGCTTGACTCACAGCAGTTTATATCTAAACTATAGCTTGTGCTAAGCATGACATTCTAAGACTGTGCTTAGATTGTCTGTACAATATTTGAGCTGGGAATGAGAGGTGAACAAAAGTGTAACTCCTCTAAACAAAAAAAAACCTCATATCATTATTGGTATGGATGCAGGCAACACAATTATATATGTTAATATCTCAGCATATCCACCAGCATCTTCAAATCAGCTCATTTTGGGGGGAAATGAGCTCATGTTATTGTTGTTGTTGTTCTTCCATTCCAAATTTCAGCAGTCACCATTCCAATTGATGATATAATAAATAATGAGATAAAGACAAGGAGTTTCTCCACATACTGAGTAATTGCATGTAGAGACAAAAAATCATTTTATATCTCTCATTCTGACATTTGTATCAGCAAAAAGTAGAACCTTGTCAAAGTATTGGAATTGTTCTTTAAGCTCTATCTATTTTTCTTTAAGCTCTATTTTTACTTTTTGTGTAAAAAGAGGAAAAAATAGGTTGTAGCTGGTAAGCTAGTTGCTGGTAGTGTTTTTGTTCTAAATTTCCATTAATTTTAGAATTAAAAACAATCTGTATCACATCATAAATGCAGCCTAGTAAAACAATACTAAGCTCATTTGAAAGTAACTTAAAACCTGTGACCTAGTAAATATCTATAAAGTATACTGAAGATTTGAATGCTAGAAGATGTCACTAGTTAGTTAGTTTGATTTATATAGCCAGTCAGTGTTGCACTAATGGCCATCATAGCACCTCATTACATTTGATTTTTAAATGAAAGCTCTTAATCACCAATTTAAAAACAAAGGTAAGAAAGGTAAAAAATGCTAAGTTCTCTTTTTATATGTTAGCCTTTAAAAAAAAGGTTTAGATGTATTAAATTTTGTTGGAAGTTTCTTGTTTGTTTCAGAGGGATGTAACAACCATCACATGGAATTATGTAGTTATACCTGCTATGAAAGAAAGTTGCTGATCCTTTTCCATGAGTAGGGAATATAGAGTAGGCAAGGAGAGCAAATGATGAAATATACATTATAAATGCAAATTCCCATTTTCTACATGCAATGGGGTTTTACATGGATGGGACAGATCCTACATCACTATGCCACCATGAATATTTTATTTTTCTGATGAAATGTACAGATACAGTGGAGGTGTCCAATAGTGGAAGGATATTCCTCTTTCAAATGAACGTCTGAGAATGTGTAATGCACACAGGATAAATATGTAGATATTGGAAGATCTATAGTGTAAAAAATGGAACAAATTCCACATTGCTTTTGTGCACTGGCATTTTTCAATTGTTCCTTTCTTATAAATATATTTCAACACATGCATGATACAGAACAAAAGTTGGAAGAATTTTGTTGGAAAAAAGTTGGAAGAATCAGCTTTGCCTAATTCTATTGTACAGTAATGCACATAATACAACCATTTATATTACTTTCAATGCCATATGTAAGGGAGGTTGCATTTTATTTTGAAATCACAAACCTCCTGTAAGACAGCTTATTCATAAAAATGCTTACAAGTGTAAGCTACAAATTGAACAACACTAAATTATTGTATATTTCATTTAAAATGGATTCAGAAAGATATCATCTGGAAAACTTATGATGATATCAAAATAATGATGGTAAAATAATAATAAAATGATATAAAATCTTTCACATTAAAATCAGTACCACAATACCATTATACCAGTTTGTAATATGTAATGATTGAAAAATTTGTTGTGCGTGTTTGTTTGTTTGTTTATTTGTATATGAATATAGCCCTTTAACAAATGGTTAAAAAGCAGTTCTTGTTAGCTTCACCCACTCTGTATGGATCTGAGGGTTGTAACTAACAATTTAAGAGTCATTATAGTTAAAGATGCTAAGGTGTCACTTTGGTGGGAAGATAACAGTATTCAATGTGGCTTGGTGTATAGTCATGCAGATCATATGATCATGGAAATGTATTTAGACAATGCTGGCTCTCTCAGCTAAGAAACAAAGATGAGCGCTGCCCCCTAGAATTGGACATGACTGAAATGGGAAACCTTTACCTTTAAATAACAATGTAGATGTCATGGTTGATACTATCTAAAAGATATTGTCCTGAACATGTACCTTAGCCGGAGAGAGACAGTATATAAATCTTATAAAAGCTAGTTCAGGTTGGCTCAGCTTAGCTAAGCTACACTAAGCTAACTGAGCTCAACTAGTATAGAATGATAAATTGCCCTGGATTGTTTTATACTTTCTTTTCTCTCCCCTATAATGGTGGGATAAAAAAATAATAGTTTAGTTTCAGGTTTTGCTTCTTAATGAAACATTTCAAATTGTTTCACTGAAACAGAGGTTGCTTATAGTAGAACAAAGTTTAGATGTTTATCATGTTTTGTTGATATCGCTTATGTTCAACTGTTTTAACATTAAAAACAAAAATTCTGAATGCTCTCATAGTATTCCAAATACTCTCAAGCTTCAATAGACTAGCAATCAATTAATTTCCATAAAACTTGGTAATTAAACAATTATATGGAAACTTTTTATTAAAAAAAGTTTAAGAATTAACTGAAGTTATTATTTTTTTGAAACCAGAGGTGGTATTGAGATGATTCTGACCAGTTCTGGCATACCAGTAGCAGAAATTTTGAGTAGTTCAGAAAACCAGCAAATACCACCTGTGGCTAGCCCACCCACCCACACCCACCTTTTCCTATATTCCCTTGTTTTTTAGCTCAGCTGATTTGCATGGCAGAGCAATTGCCATGCCTCAGCTGAGCTAAAAAAAAAAATAGCTCACCTCACTAGCGCGGACACAGAGGGCAGGTTTTGAGTGTTGCACATGTGCACAAAGTGGGCATCAGGTTCGTGCACATGCAAAGCAGTCTCATAGATCCTTTTACATGTTCTTCCTCCTTACTTTTACTATGTTAGTCTTTGTAAATTATGCCAGCCCATATTTGCTTGTAATATGGACAGGTAACACTTCTAAATCGAATTGAGAACCTATGTAGCCAAATGCCTATATGTCCAAATACAGCAGAAATCAGAGCTTATATCCCAACCTCTATCTGTGCATTAGTAGGATACTAGTATTTGAGTTAGAGTTATACTTCTAGGGTCTTGAGTAGGACACAAAAACATTAAGGAATGACAAAAGTGCACAATTGGACAATGGGGCCTTCTCTAGAATCACAGCAAACTATCGAAGATAATAAAATAAAATATGTTGTATGATATGTCAGCAATAAACATATTGTTAAATGATTTATGTTGAAGCCCTCTATTACCCAAAGGTGATATTGCAAGTCACTTCAATTTTTGTCTCAATTTTTTTATGTTTATCAGTCCTACTTTATCAGGAATAGCGGAGAAAATTGATTCATGTTGTGGAGGTTAAATTACATGTAAGATAGTGGATGTGGCTTATGTATGAATAAAACTATGAGAAAACAAAACAAGTAGTTGCCACTGTGACCCTGGAAAGAGACAAATAGAATAACCCAGATTGTTACTTTTTCATGGCATGAAAGGAAGTAGCATTCAGGCATAATACATGTCAATGTTTATGATACCTGGTGTTACCATATAAGGCAGGAATAGAAATCCATTAATTTTGAGAAATGGAAGGGCACCACAATAAGCTTATCTCCTAAGTATTAACTATCAGAGTATATCCACGAACTGGAATAGAGCTTAGTAACAAGTTCAGCCAATGAGACCTGAATTGAGGGCTGAAACATAAAGAGAGAATCTGGGGGTGTTTTATCTCTGTTCTTTGCTCATCTCTAAAGTGAAAGAGAAACTAACTTGCTTGCTTGCTGAAAACTAGAGTTCTGCTCTGAACCTGTAACATGTCTGCTTCTATTTGAGTTTGCTCCATGTTGGAGAAATCTACAACTGGTATTGTAAAATTTACTTCATGTATTTATAAAGAAGTTAAATGAAGCCTCTGCCATCTGTGTTCACTTTTCTGGTGCTGAATTTACGCTGCAATACTCTGATCATTAACAAAGAAAGAGGTCAGAGTATGAGTTGCAGAATTTTCTTTGTCATTCATATGTAAAAACCTAAAGATATATAACCTATGGCCTTGCTTCGTTTGGAACTGTTGTGTGTTTCTTCAGCCCAAGGATCAATGTAATTCACCATATCAATAAAAGATACTTCGTTTCATCTATTTCCAATTACTTGGGTTACAGAGAGGATCTTTTCCATGCCAATGTTTTAATGCAGTGTTTCTAATTTTTCACTTTCAAACTATGATATAAAGCAAAATATTACAGAGAACATATATGAAGTTGCTTCTAAAAGTGGTTCAGAGATTAAGACACTGGCTTTGTTGGCTGGAAAGCCAATAGGTTTGAGACCTGAGTGCCATGCAATGGGGTAAGATCCTATCTTCACCCCAGTTCCTGGCAAACTAACAGTTTGAAAGCATGCAAATGCAAGTAGATAAACAGGAATTACTTCAGTGGGAAGATAAGAGTGCTCTGTGATGTCATGACATCTTAGGACAGTGCTGTCTCAATGGCAATGAAATAGAGATGACCACCACTCCCATAGTCAGAAATGGACTAAAATTTGCAGGAAACTCCTTTCACTTTACCTTTCTGAAACTTAAAAAAGAAAGAACAAAAGAAAAGAAAATCTCAAACTTATCAGAGAATGGAATGTTGATCAGTAAAATGACAAACCAAGAGAAACAAAATCCATTAGCTCTAGTTCTCAGTAGTCAAGCAAAATATTTGAACATTGCCTTGTTTGGCCAATAAGGGAAGGAGAACTTTATTGTGATGTTGAAATGTCATGGCTATTAGAATTTGGATCTCTAGTCAACTGGAAATCTCACCCAAGCTCGAAAGAGTATATTACTGAAAGGCGGTGGGGTGGGGGGGAGTGGATAAAATCAACATAAAATATATCATTAACCTGAGCATCCCAAAACAGAGCTTGATATACAATGATGTCAGATATATTATAAAATATCTCATCCACATTCTTTTCAATTCTTAGAGAACAGGAAAAACAAAACCATATTTAGTTGAAATCTCCCTTTCTGTTTAAAACCACAGCACCCTCCACTCTAAATATAACAAATGATCTCTGGTTCAGAACATGAATTTCAAACTTTGACTAGGAGGATATTTGTAAGAGGCCAACTAGTGTTTTCTCTAAGTTTTCCAGGGGTGGGATTCTAATGGTTCGGATTGGTTTGGGCGAACCAGATGTTAAAGTTATAGCTGGTTCACTGAACCAGTATTTCAAATGCCCGGCTGGCCCTGCCCAACCCATCCCTCCCCTCCCAGGAGTCTCCATGAGGCCCATTTTCGATGGAGGTAAGTACAGGGTCTGCACATTTGGCAACCAAGGACCCAGAGTCTGGAGGAAGAATGGAGAGGCACACACTGCAAGATGCTTGAAGTGTGAAGTTTTCTCAGTCTGTGTTGATTTGGGGAGCCATGTCATCTGCTGGTGTTGTTCCACTGTGCTTAATTAAGTCCAGGGTCAAAACAGCCGTCAACCAGGAGATTTGGGAGCACTTCATGCTTCCTTCCACAGATAAGCTTTATGGGGATGCTGACTTCCTTTTCCAGCAGGACTTGGCACCTCCTCACACTGCCAAAAGCACCAAAACCTGGTTCAATGACCTTGGGATTACTGTGCTTGATTTGCCAGCAAACTCATCAGACCTGCACGCTGTGGACAATCTATGGAGAAAGATGAGAGAAAGATGAGAGACATGAGACCGACCAATGCAGAAGAGCTGAAGGCCGCCATTGAAGCATCCTGGTCTTCTATAACACCTCAGCAGTGCCACAGGCTGATAGCTTCCATGCCATGCTGCATTGAGGCAGTAATTGCTGCAAAAGGGGCCCAAACCAAGTACTGAGTACATATGCATGCTTATACTTTTCAGAGGTCCGATATTGTTCTATGTACAATCCTTGTTTTATTGATTGCATGTAATATTCTAATTTCCTGAGATTGTGGATTTGGGGTTTTCATGAGCTGTAAGCCATAATCATTACAATTATGACAAATCACGGCTTGAACTATCTTGCTTTGCATGCAATGAGTCTATCTTATATATTAGTTTCACCTTTTAATTTGCATTACTGAAATAAATGAACTTTTGCACAATATTCTAATTTTTCGAGTTTCACCTGTATATTGTCAAGCTATTTGAAGAATAGAAGAATGAGGCATCAGGCTAGAAAGCAGAAGACTAAAAATTCCGTCCCATCTTAGGCATGAAAGCTGCCTTGGTGACTTTAACCCCTTCACCTCAGCACAAGCGTTTTTGTAGGGCAAATAAGAGAAAGAAGGATATTATGTATTTTCATTTCCTTGAATTATTTATAAAAATGAAAAAGGTAGGGCATAAATAAATTCATGAATTAGTAGCATACTTACAATATTTCTTTGAATATTTCTTTTGATTTTGTAACATATGAAAGATATATTTCTGTTCGTTTTTAGAGAAAATTCTTCCGATTTGAATGTCTTGCCATCCAAGACCACCTCCCCCAAATTCTTGTATTTAGTTACTTTTGTCCACTTTCTCTTCTGGAACAGTTGCTATTTCTAAGACCAAGGACCAAAAGAATACGTTAAAAAGAGTAGAAGGCGAAGACCAAAGTAAAGCTCAAGAGGAAGGCAGAAGCACAAGACATTGAAACTTAGTTAAAAGTTGTTGCTGAAGTTCTACTAAAACAAGAAATCTACTGATATTTCTACCTGCCAGGTGAAGTCAATGGCTACTCCATTTATAGTCTGAAAAGATCTTTGCTCTTGTTCACCTTTTGGAATACCAAGCAGACACAAAAGTAGTTTTTTTTGTTTTTTCCTGTGAGCCAGTCAACCATTTCAAGTGTCAGCCTTTTTATCTGTTTAATATCTTTTGTCATATATTCCTCTTTAAGATAATTCTTCAAAAATACTCTTTTAGGAAACCTTGACTTGCTAGAATTGAATATTACCTGCTTGTTGAGAAATATAGAGGATTAGCATGGGAAGTCAAGGGAATATATCCTTTGGTTTTCTCTGAATTTGTTGACTAAATTTTCCTGATACTATTTTTTTGTTGTTGTTTAAAAGGTGAATTTTAAATATCATTGTTTCCTTTTAATCCTTTGAAAAAGGAATGCTTTGTTATTGAGAAGATGGCAGGGAGCAAAGGCGCTAAAACAACAGACATTTTAAACTTCAGTTCAAAAGGCTTCACTGTTGAAAGAGACAGCACCCTTTTGAATAAAAAATTGTTAGCCTTCATAGCAATTATTCCAAAAAGGAAAACATTTTGGAGGGTGTGGGAAAAGGAGACAACAAGCTGAGCAAAACACGGTCAAACAAATATAACACAGCTGAAGCCTTTAGGAGGCTGCAGGCCTAGAAAGGTCAATTAAGTGACAAACCTGACAGCCTGTGTTTCATTCCCTTTCCACATTTAGGAAAACATCGTCATACCCCCTCAGAAACTATGCAAGTTGTATCCTGGCTCATTTTTCTGACATTTTGGCCCCAATCACTTGCCCTGTCAACTTTTTAAGCCTCCTCAGCCAGGAGCTTCAGTCAGAGGAGTCAGCAGTTCAATGACACTATCAGCAATGTGAGTAAGGTCAAGCCAAGAAGACAGCAAATGATTGCCAAACTTTTATTTTCTCCAATGCCTTAATCCTAGCTTTTCTGTCAACATTATTGTGTTTCGAAAGGAGGATTACAGAGACATATAGCCCACCATAAAAAGAAACCTTATTTGCTACTGAAAAGCCCCAGTTTAACTGCTGCCTTGTGTCACCTACCAAATTCCCCACATGGCTTCTTATTTGCAAACAAGCTTTATATTCTTTATGCTTCAAGAGTAAAAATGAGAGGCTCTGAAAAGTCAGGTTCCAAATAACATGAAAGCAGATTGATGATTGATTTCTTCCTTCGTTGCTTGCTTGCTTGCTTGATTATTTCAATTTATATAGCCACCTATCACATATATAATGACTGCTGTAAATTTGTCTGTTTTTCTTTTTCTAAAACTATATTCTTTCCTCACCATTTTGATGCAGAGGATATTTTTAGACAAGCAGCTGCTAAGTTGTCCAGGTCTACCAATTTCATAAACTAAAATGAAATGAACTGGGCTTGAATGCATGGTTCTCATAATTGTAATGCTAAAGACACTTCTATATCATACATCTCCAGTGCTGGGAAAACAGCAACAAATCACTATTTTCTCTTCCAGATCAACTGGTGAACAAAGATGTTTTAGCCTTCATTCTCTGCTGTAGAAAGTAAGTACCTTGTGCTTCAAACTTAGTTTGTATTGAAAAACCTTTTTTTTAAAAAAAAAAAACTTTCTAAACAGTTGTGTTTATATTTGTGTTTTCATTTTTTTATTTAGTTTTACTTATTTTATACTTCACAAATAGACAGTTTGGTGTGGACGTGAAAGTGAAAGTGCTGGCCAAGAAACCAATCATTCTATTTCCCCCAGATGGGTGACTTTGGGTTAAGCATTCTTCTAAGCCAAACTCACCTCATAGGATTGTTGGCATGGGGAAAATCAGAGGAAGAAGTAGTACTGGTATGTTATATATCTATATATCAATAACTGCATCTCAAACGATCCATCTGTTAAAATACTGAAGTTTGCTGATGACACAACAGTGATTGGTCTCATTCGAGGCAACGACGAATCTGCATATAGACAGGAGGTTATACAACTTGCCTTGTGGTGTAACCAGAACAATCTGGAACTGAACACACTCAAAACTGTAGAAATGGTGGTAGACTTCAGAAGAAACCGTCCCATACTACCACATCTTACAATAAAAGACAACACAGTATCAACAGTAGAGACCTTCAAATTTCTAGGTTCTACTATATCACATGACTTAAAATGGACACCTAACATCAAAAAGGTCATCAAAAAAGTACAAAAAAGAATGTCCTTTCTGCGCCAAGCTCAAACTGCCCAAGGAGCTGCTGATACAGTTCTACAGTGGAATTATTGAGTCTATCATCTGCATCTCTATAAATGTCTGGTTTGGTTCTGAAACCCAACAGGACAGACACAGACTTCAGAGGATAATTAGGACTGCAGAAAAAACAATTATTTAATTTTAATTTTAATTTTATTTATTTTGTCAAGCGATTATAAGACAACAGGTATAAGTATAACATAATTATGAATACATGAAATGGATACATATAAGAAAAATAAAAAGAAACAATAGGACAGGGACAGTAGGCACGTTGGTGCGCTTATGCACAACCCCTACAGACCTCTTAGGAAAGGGGTGAGGTCAATAGTATACAGTCTAAGGTTAAAGTTTTTGGGGTTTGGGGAAGAAAACACAGAGTCAAGTAGAGTATTCCAGACATTGACCAATCTGTTGCTGAAGTAGTATTTTCTGCAATCAAGATTGGTGTGGTTTACCTTGAGTTTGTATCTATTGTGTGCTCTTGTATTGTTATGGTTGAAGCTGAAGTATTCATTGACAGGTAGCACATTGCAATGTATGATTTTATATACTATACTTAGATCAGACTGAAGGCGGTGTAGTTCTAGGTTTTCTAGGTCTAGAATTTCAAATCTGGTGGCATAAGGTATTCTACAACAAGTAGAGGAGTGGGGAACTCTTCTTGTGAAATATTTCTGGACTTTCTCAACTGTATTAATATCAGATATGTAATGTGAGTTCCAGACTAATGAGCTGTATTCCAGTATTGGTCTTGCAAATCTTTTGTATGCTGTAGTTAATAGTGTGATATTACCAGAGAAAAAGCTACCTAGGATTAGGTTAACAACTCTTAATGCCTTTTTGGCTATGTAGTTACAGTGGGCTCTAGCACTTAGATCATTAGAGATGAGTACTCCAAGATCCTTGACAGAGTTTGGATCATCAACAAAGTTTTGACTATTCAGCTTGTATTTTATTTTCTGATTTTTTTTTGCCAATATGTAAGACAGAGCATGTATTTGTTGAGATTTGAAGTTGCCATTTGTTTGACCATTCTGATACATAGTCGAAGTCTTTTTGAAGGGTAGCAGTATTGTCTGTGGTGTTGAATAGCTTTACATCATCAGCGAAGAGAACACAGTTGCTCTTAATATGATCACAGAGGTCATTTATGTAGAGTATGAAGAGAGTTGGTCCTAGAACACTGCCTTGGGGGACACCACTGTTGACAGGTACAGAATTTGACAGGACGGCCCCAATTCTGACCATTTGTTGTCTGTTTGACCGGAATACTTCTATCTAGTTATGCAGTTGTCCAGAGATACCATAAGATTTTAGTTTTAGGAGTAGTTTGTCGTGTGCCACTGAATCAAAGGCTTTACAGAAGTCTATGTAAATTGTGTCAATTGCATTGCCCTGATCAAGTTGTGTAGTCCATATGTTTTTGCAGTGTAAGAATTGCAGATTACAGGATAGTTTTTTTCCTGAAACCAAAATGTTTGTTAGAGAGTAGGTTGTTTGTCTCTAAGTGGAGGATAATGGATTGGTTGGTCTGTAATTTTCAACTAGGCTGTGGTCGCCCTTTTTGAAGATGGGGATGACCGTGACTAGTGACCATAGGTTTGGCAAGGAGCTGGTCCTGAAAGATTTTTCAAAGATTATGCTTAGAGGTTTGGCTATGGCAGTGGATAGCTTTTTTAAGAAGTAGGCACATATTCTGTCCAGTCCCATAGATAGAGATGGTTTTAGATTGCATAGTGCTTTTTTAACATTGTCTTCTGTAAAATCGATATGTATTAGATCATTGTAGTTGTCTCTGATTTGACAAGGAAATACTGGACATGATCCATTGCTGTTTACAAATACTGAGCCGAAGAATGTGTTAAAGATGTTGGCTTTAATGGTGTCATCGTTGCAGTCTTTACCATTAGGTCCTATCAGGGGTGGGATGGACCTTGTGTCTTTTAGTTTGCTGTTTACAAAATTGTATAAAGCGCGTGTGGAATCGGTGTGTAGAAGGTTTTCCTCTTGTTTAATGTGATAATTGGTGCATTCAGTCTTTATCTGGTGGCATTATTTTTTGTATCAGATTTTGAAGTTGGCAACGTGACCAGATTTGATTTTCTTTTTGTATTGAAGCTTCCTTATTGTTATGGGTAATTTGTTTTTTCTGGTTTTGGGAATTGTTATTGGTACATATAGGTTGATGACTCTTTAGACTTCAAGTTAAAATATGTTGTAATGGTCTTCAACAGTATTGCATCCAGTGAATAGAAATTGCCAATCAAGAGATGAGAGATTTTTGTTTATAAGATCATAGCTGCTTTTTTTGAAGTTATAATTGGGGATTCTGTCATTGTGATGATTTTTGAGTGGACGTATGTTGAGACAAAAGTCAATCATGTTGTGGTCACTATTAGAAAAGGGTTCTTTAATTTGTATTCCGTAAATTGAATTCAAACTATTGCAGAAGATGAGATCGAGGCAGCTGTTAAGTCTAATATTGTTGATTTCTAGTTGTTCCAGTCCCAGATTTGTTACAGCATTGTAGAAGGTTGAATGTATGGGTTCAGTTTTACATTCGTTTTGGGTCCAGTTAATATGAGGTAGATTGAAGTCACCTATTCTATTCCTATTCTATTCCTATTCTATTCTATTCTATTCTATTCTATTCTATTCTATTCTATTCTATTCTATTCTATTCTATTCTATTCTACTCTACTCTACTCTACTCTATTCTATGTTAACTGTCTTGAGTTGCACATGAAGAAAGGAATGAGAAAAAAAATGTAACATCTCTTTCTTTCTCTCTTCTATCCTCTATCTATCAAGTACTTATTCCCTTCTGAAAATAAATAAAAAGTAAAGTGAACATCTGTCATCTCTCCACTTGCTCAGCTGTAGCATATATCTTGAGTGAGAGTCACTTTACTAGTTGTAACAACTAGTTGTTATGAAAAGGAAGTGAGGGAACTGGGAATAGTCTTCATGAATGGTTACATTGTCCTGCTATATGGCCCATTTCATAGATATTTAAAAAAGGTGATGCAGAGTTGAAATAAACAATATGTCAGTGTTCCAAGTAATGCACCCATAGTAAACAGAACTCTGAGGCAGGTAGATTCCTCAAAGAAAAGTTTTATTTGGAGATATCATATTGGCACAGACTGGTGAAACTGATTCTGAAGGTTCCCGCAATTTTTCACCTGATTAAAAGTGGAAGTTTTTCCCTTTCCTCAAACAATCAGCCACATGGTCCAGTCTTGTTGCCTGGTAACATCACTCGTTCCTTCTCAGACCAGGTGTGAGAATGTCCTTGATTCCCAGGAGAAAGCATTTTGTTTTGGCTACAAAACTCCAACTATGTCTCTTCTCCCCTCCTTATCCCTCAGCTCCAGTGTGGCAATATTGAAGCTCTAAAATGGCTTTAGTCAGGTCAGATTCAGAATTGACACAATAATTTATTGTTATTTGCAAGAAAAAATTGCAAGTCTAGGAGTGGGAAAATTGAAGTAAACAGAATAGAAAGAATGCTATGTCATAATACATATTATGGAAGCAGATTGGAACCAATGAGATCTTTTTCCTGAAGTGAGATCTGTCTCATTTCTTCTGATTTTTCTGAACTTCTGATGGTCTTTTAAGCCCTAGTTATGCCAGCAGGCCTCAGGCCTGCAGGGCACAGGTGGACTAGTGAGGTGGCT
Organism: Notechis scutatus; assembly: GCF_049901735.1. Taxonomy (NCBI): domain Eukaryota; kingdom Metazoa; phylum Chordata; class Lepidosauria; order Squamata; family Elapidae; genus Notechis; species Notechis scutatus. Next base: position 97,049,249 of record NC_142010.1, read on the forward strand.
CTCTTATTATTAACATCCTTCCTCTGCTATTTCTTTGTTCTTATACTTTTTAATAATAATGGTAATGCTTTTTAGAATTTTTTACTGCTTAGCTTTGTGGTACACTGCCCAGATCTGCTTGTTTGGTGAGGTGACACATATAAATTGGACAAATAAACAAAATTTAAAAAAAAAACACCAATCTGTTAATACCCATTAAGGGTCTTATCTTGGATTTATGTGTTGAAAGCTAACCACATAGGGCATGGTACATTTTACCATGAACCAGTTGAACATATTTGATGCAAACTTTTATCTTCCTATAAATTAAGAAGTTAATGGCAATGCTTGTATTTTACTTCATATTAAAACTACAGTAATACCACCTACATACTCACAAGAATAATCAAGAGCAATGTGTTGTGTACTGAATTACTTACTATTAAGTAGTTTTGCCATGGGCAAATTATAAATGTGGTTGTTTTTATACAGAAAAGAGCTTTTCCTCATGAATATGTGTGCCAGGTGAATAAAGCAACATTTGTAAAGCAATACATGTTTTATCAGCCATGCATCACAGCTTCTTGTTTTCAGCAACTTAGTTTTTGAACCAGCAAAGTAATTTCTAGCTGACATGCAAATTTAAAAAATGAGTTTCAGATGTAATTAGAGATGTAAAGTTTATGAGTATAATGCAAAATAATTTGATCTGCTTTATTTATTTATTATTCAAGTACCTTAGCAGAGCTTTGTACTTGAAAAACAGTTAAAAAGTCCTGCTATGAATAAATACTAGTAATCTAAGATTTTGTGTAAAGAATATATTGTAAGTTCTTTGACAGAATGTGAAAATGAGTAGGTTAGTCAGTCTCAGGTTCTACAGCATTTAGGTTGCAGCTTGAAATACAGCAAGAATAGAACTGCAGCAACAAAATTGTGTCAGAAGAGGATTATGGTAATTCAGAATGTTATGAGGGAATTGCTTCAAATCAGTGGAACATATAAAATTATCGAGATTTTAAGCATATCTTGTTTCTGTTAAGTGAAATGTTACAACATTTGGATATTTTTTCCTCTAGTTTCCCGTTTTTAGAACTTCTCCTCACTTTTATCCAAACTTCTTTGCTGATATTATTATATTTTTATATAATTTTATATGATTGGTTGTTTGAAGGATCAATAACATTTATATGATCACCCAATTCAGACAACATGACTCCAATAAATCAATCAATCAATAATCAGGTAACAAATACATACAAATCTGATGGATGGACTTCAAGGGCAGACACTTGATGACTAAGAAATGAATAAGTGTCAGCCATGGCATCACCCCACTAGGTGTAGATGATGCAAAGGTTATACAAAATCAAGTTTAAATCAGGTCTCTACATTGTATTCTTCTTTCCTTCACATGCAACTTGTGGCCTCTTTATTTAAAATCTTCCAAGGCCTGGTTCTAACTCTTGAACCAAATTTTTATTATGCTGCAAAGTTCTATTCTTCCAGTTTGAATATCCCAGTTTTTGTTTTGCTGTCTCACATTTACTACCTGCACTTTTATTTTAGAAGGTATCTGATGGCAAAGCAGTGTCCTCGTTTGTTTGTGAGACAGTGTGTCAAGAAGATTAACAGCCCTGCACAAGCTAATTATTCCAAACTCATTTAAATTTGGAAACATTCTGGAGCCTGGTTCTAATCACTCTTACAGTGATGACATTTGGAATATTACTAGAGCTATAGGTTTCCTCTAAATTTCTTGTGAACCCAACTACTTTCCATTCTTTCTGTGAGTATGCTGTCCATTAATTTGCACAGAACTAATTTGGTAAATTAAAAAAAAAAGATCATGCAATTTCTATGCTTTTATTGGGAAGGAAAATTTCCTCCAAATGTAAGATATCAGAAACTCTTGGAAGCTAAACCATGATCTGACTAAAACTGTCATAAAATGAGAAATAGTAGGTACCATGGAAATACTCAGACTGAAGTAATTATGATTGAGTTGAAATTTCTGAAAGCTTGGGGATTCTGAACTAGCAATTTTCTCCACAATTTCACTAGTTCTCTCCAGATAGAATCAAATGAAGTGTGTGTGTGTATGTGTGTGTGTGTGTGTGTGTGTGTGTGAAATTAGTAATTCTGCATAATAGTTAACAAATGGACAAAATTTAGACATTTATATTTTCTTTAATACTATTGGGATGATTGGTCATTTTGAATATGCTCTTATTCAAACCTGGAATTATGTTGAAGATGAAAAAATTAAAATTCAGTGCTTAATACCCCCAGAAATTCACGTTGGTGTCCATTGTAATTACAATTTATAATGACAGTTCTATACAAGAAGTAAATACCAGACACTAAATAGTTTTTCAGCAGGGTTTTTTTCTGAAACATGAGAAAAGTAAAACATGAATTTCAAGATCTGTGGCCACCTCTTATGAACATTAATAACCAGAGTTGGCATCAAGCTGTCATCTCCCGTAATCTGCTGATAACAGTGATAAATCAAGTTAAGTGCAATTGACACTTTCTGCCAGTTGCCAAGCTGCAGTAGATGGGCAACTTTCAACTTAGGAATTGGCTATTGATCTTTAAACATGAAATAATTTATTGTTTTCTAGAGATCACATATTATTACTGTAGTGCTGTGAATAGATACTGCTTGTCCATGCTAAGCAACTGCTTACAATGCTTAAAGGAGCTGGACTTACATCTTGAAGCATTAGTTCAGGGTAGACATTGGAAAATTGTTACGTTAAGCATCTTTTTTTCTGTCCCTCTAGTATTGTTCTCTGTTGAATTAACAAACACCTAGAACCAAAGTTCTTTAGAATAAAATATCAGATTCAAAAATTTGACATACTTACAAGTTTTTTATTTTTTTTAACCAAATTGCATTACTACAATATAAAAATATCAATACGAAGAGTGGCTTTCCTGAAATACTTTAAACCAGGGTGTCAAACTCAATTTCATTGAGGGCCGCATCAGGGTTGTGTTTGACTTTGGTGGGGCGGGATGGTTGTGGCCAGGGTAGGTGTGGCCTGCTCAACATCACTCGTGTTGGGACGCCTGTGGTGGCCTGAGCGCTCTGCCAGTGAAAACGGACTCTCCCGCTCCATTTTTGGCTGCGGAAGCCTCTTGTGACCCCCTGCTAGTGAAAACAGAACTTAGAAGGATCGCCTACAGCCCTCGCATGCTCTGTTTTTGGCTGAGAAGGCCTCCTGCAACCCTCTTCCAATGAAAATGGAGCTCAGGAAGGCCGCCTGCAATCTTCCTGAGGTCTGTTTTCACAGGCAGAGGCACTGTGGGCCAGTCCTTTGCTGTTTTCAGGGCAGCCCCATAGGCCAGATCTAAGCACCTCACAGGCCTTGCCAAACACCTGCTTTAAATCATAGCAACATATACCAGGATTTGTTTGTACGTCTTTACTTTATTACAGATCTAATCAGAACTAGTTTGTTAGACTTATGAATGCTACAATTTTATTTATCTATTCAAATGTTCAGGCCGCTAAACAGTGAAGAGCATTATATATGCTCATCCAGATTTAAAGATTTGAGGCTGCCTCTGAAAGCTATGAAGAACAGGAGCTATGGGAATATGCTAAGCTCAGTTCTTTTTTTTTTTTTACCCATTTCTTATCAAATATCTCCAAAGGGCTTCTAGTTATATACGATATGAGTATTGGGTGCAGTCTTAAGAGTGTTCATATGTGTGACAGAAAGAATGAATCAGCCAAGCTCTGTCCATCATCAGTTTGTGACTCTTGGGAAATTAGCTACAAAGAATGATCCTCTCAAGCAGAATAAGATCCCCAGCCCTCAGCAATTTTATCTTCTGCTAAAAGCAGCCACAGTCTCTGCTAACTATGCAAGCACAGTAATTCAGGAAAACTATGTGACAGTTGTGGTTCAAAAAAATTCAGGGGCTCTTGAGAAATGAAATGAGGGATCACTTGGTGAAATAAACTATTTCTACTTTTAAGTAGCATAGTCATGACCTAAGTTTTGACTGCAGAATAACGTGCTGGTTTTCTATATGTTCAAGCTGTGTGGTCCCTATGTTGTTTTATGAAACCATGTATAGAACATTTGCAAATAACTTAAGTGTTTTTTGTAATATTGTAAAGGCTACAATTGTAAATTCTAACAATTAAAAACCTGGTTTGTATTTAAATATTCTGGGAAACCTAACATTTTGGTACCTTTCTGCATATTATCATATCTGCAACATAGAATGTCAACCTTGTGAGAAAGATTTCACCTCTTTTGGACAATGTCTAAGGAGATTGTCAGTCATCCAGGTCATGGTTGTCCGAAAGGTGCTTTTTCAAAAGGTATCTGGACTTTCTTTGTTTTTTCCCTGAAGATGTTTCGCTTCTCATCCAAGAAGCTTCTTCAGTTCTTCAGTTTTGAATTAAGTCAGAACTGAAGAAACATCTTGGATGAGAAGTGAAACATCTTCAAGGAAAAACAAAGAAAGTCCAATTACCTTTTGAAAAAGCACCTTTGGAACTTTTTCTAAATAGTATGCCCCTTGGTCTGTTGTGTATTGCCTAGGCTACCATGCTTGGGAGAAATTAAAGGACACTTCTGGACTAAGATCTTGTTGCTGTTGCTTCTCCTAGGATAGTGGTGTTGTTTTTTTCCATTTGCCCTCCATTTATTAGTGTCAGTTAGGATCAAAATTATACAAACTTCCCTGCCCTTAAACAGTGAGGGGAACACTAGTGTAGTCAAAGTGATATAACACCAATAGGGTTGTTGCTTTGGAAGTTCCACAAAAAAAGTTAGGCATTTGAGAGCATATCATTCAGACCATTTTGATTCATTTTATAAATCTGACACAAACTTTACATTAGTTAAAAAAATACTCATGTGTGAAAAATTAACACAGATGTGTTTTTTAATCTAACTGTTCCATGATGGTGTTCAACTTGATATTGCCATTGCTTTTTCTTAGCAGAAAGTTTTTATTCAAGCTAGGGCAAATCCATACATGCATGCAAAGCTAGGCTCTGCCAAAGATAATTTCCACATGGTTCAATAAATATGACTCTAATTATGGAGCACATTCTATGAATAATAAGTGTAATCTAAACAGAATGATTTTTTTCCAGGTCATATCCAGATGGCAACATTAATATTTACAAAAGATCGGAGTCAACCCAAAAGGCCCAATTTTCAATCAGTTTCATTGTTCAGCTTTGGAAGAACCTGGTGAGGTTTAAAACAGATTAAATGGATTAAATCAGACATCATCTCCCCATCTTTAAATTTAAATTTCTTCCAGATTGTATTAATAGTTTTCATATTATGTTTTGTATATAAGCAATAAGGATGTCAGGTTCCAAGTAACGCAACCATCATAAAACAAACTCAGAGGCATTTCAATTCCTCAAAGAACTATTTTATTTAATTACACATCTTGGCACTAATTGGTGAAAGTCAGTACTGAAAGTTTCCCGGGTTCCATGTGACTATAAGTAAAAGTTTCTCATTTTTCCAAAACAATAAGTCACATTATCCAACCAGGATATGAAATAGTTTCCTGGCAACTTTACTTCTCCCTCCTCTGGCTGAGCAGCAGTTGGAATGCAGCTGACTCATCACCCAGCTATGTTGTTTTGGATGGAGCTTCATCCACCAAACTAAATTCAGGCTTGACAAAGGATTTTTTTCAAAATTATAATCAAATTTATTCTCATTATATACAATACCTAAATATATTTTTCTATAAAATTGGTAGCTCTCCTAGTCATCTGTACAAATCGACACTGGCTTATGATAGGTCATGTCAGAATTAAGGTTTTTTTTACACACTTTTTTGTGTGAACAACAAAACACATTGTTTTATTGTCCACACGTAACAATTCTGTATGTCCAGAAAGCCAGGTTAACTCTTCTAAAATTAAGTACAATAATATTTTTCTGAATATAATTTCATTTAGTATTTCTGCAATGTTTCTGTGTTCAATATTTTTAAGTCATTGATTATGAGGCACTCATTTGTTCTTATATATAATTTTATTTTTGTAATTTTATTTTATGAATATATTGTGATTTAGGGCACATATGTGTACTATATGGTTTAGAATTGTCCGGAATACAACAATGTTCCCTCCATATTAATTTCAAACTATCCAAAACCTGCAATTACAACCTGAACATTTGGGGGATCCAGTGCCACAATGATTCAGCTCAGTTCTTTTTTTTTTTTTCTTTGTAAAAGTTTTATTGATTTTAACAACAAATAAAAACACATAAAACATAAAACATAACATAAGAACATCATCATTCTTCATAAATTTGCAGACAGTGTATCGGTTGGTTTACCACTCCTTTTTGTGCATCCATTTCATAGTCATCATAATAATTATGTTACATAATACCTCATATTATCAATCAACAATTATATATCCTAATATCATTATTAAACAATCATTTGACTATAATTTTACTAATTCATACTTAAGCGAGATAACTATAATTTAGTTAATTTATTTTATAACAAATCATAAAATCATACCAAATCTATCTTAATAAAATATTCTAAAAATATTATCAAAACCAAAAAATACATATATATTCATTATTTCCTAGATTTCTAAATATTGTATTATTATATTGTTTTATCTAACCATTGATAAAAAAGATCCCAAACTTCATAAAATTGTTTATCTTCTTGTTCTCTAATTTCAAATGTCAATCTACTCATTTCAGCACATTCCAGTATTTTCTTAATAATTTCTTCCTCTAATGGTATTTTCTCACTCTTCCAATTTTTAGCAAATACAATCCTAGCCGCTGTTAACACATTTACAATCAAATACTTTAAGTTTTTATTAAATGTATCAGGTAAGATTCCCAATAGAAAAATCTCTGGTTTCAAATCTATATGTTCTTTTGTCATTTCTTCCAACCATATGCGAATTCTAGTCCAGTATTTCCTGGCCTCCTCACAAGTCCACCACATATGGTAATATGAGCCAGGGATCTGATGACATTTCCAGCACTTTTCAGATTTGTTCTTGAACATTCTTGCTATTCTTGTCGGGGGGAAATGCCACCTGTAAAACATCTTATACAAATTTTCTTTTCTTTTTTTTTTTTTAAAAACAAGTTTTATTAATTTTTAAAACACACAAATTATCATTATTCATTACATGTTTAAACCTTTTTCCATTGTAAATTTAACAAGTCAGATAAATTATGATTCTGTTTTAAACCATTTCCATATAACATACCAAAACCTCTTATTCAATTTCTCTTTACTTCTCTTTACTCTTATTCAATATCATTATTATTATTTCATCTGTTTCTTTCTGACTTAGTTACCATTATTCTCATTCTATATTTCTACAAGTTTTTACTAATTCTCCCCCAAAAAGACATATACACACAACACACAAAACATAAAAAAATCTTTTGGAAAGTAACTTGGACCCAGGTGTCTCTCTCGTCATGGACTTCAATTATATTCATGCTCATCTTACATATCATTACTTATTTTATTTACCATTCTAAGCCTTCTATATTAACTTCTCCACATATTTCACACTTCTTAATTCTACCTTAATTAATCATCTTAGTTTGAATCATTATATTTGTATCTTTTGTCCATTTTTATCATCCCTTTGTCTCATTCCTTATGAAAAAAAAAAAAATCAGTTTCTCCTGAAATCATTAATCAGAGTATGATGCCTTTCTATCTCCCCTAAGTTAATCAAATTAATCTTTAAAATAATATCTAATACCCAATCAGATTTTGCTTGGTACATTCTATCTAACTAATACATCCAACATAATTAAGTGCATAATTAGACAATAAATCCAAATATTAAAAAAAAATACTATAATAAAAATTTTATAATAACATCAATACCATAATTTTATTAAACTCTTTAATTAAAACAATATTCTAAACCTCTCCTATTATTAAGTTTTAAAGCCAATCATTTTTAAACATTTTAACATTTTAATCTCTTGTCAACTCTTAAACCATTGCAATACTACCATCTCATCTTATGTACCTTGCAAAATCTTTTTTTTTTTAAATTATACTTTATCCATTATCCATAAAAATTCCTTTTTTCCATTTAATTTCAAAACATTGTAGCTTTTCTCCACCTTTTCCCTTTCTTTCTTCTCCCAACAAACCTTTCTACCCCCCTTCTTCTAGCCTCTGCCTTACCGGCTTCCCTTATCTGTCGTATTCCTTTTCCCTTTTGTTTACTATCATCATATTGGTTTTGCACTTTATTTTTCCCTTTCTTAAATGTTTTTTTAGATCTTAAGTCCTTAAGTCCTTTAGTTTTCTTCTTTTCTCTTCTTTTCTTTCTCTCTTCCTTCTTTCTGGATCAAATTCTGAGATTCATTAAAGATGGCTCCTTCCTTTCTTTCTTGTTCCTCTGCTGTCTTCATCTGTTGTAATGTTTGTTGATAATTAGTAAGCGCCATTTCTAAGAAAAGGAAAGCTTCTTCCACACCATCTTTACCATTTTTTTTGCTTGTTCATATTCTTTTCTTAGTTCCTCAACAGAAAGAGCCATTATAAATCTTTTCTTTTCTTTTCTCCTTCTTTCTTCTTACAACAACCAGAATATTCAAAAGAAAATAAAAAAGATAAAACAGTCCCAAAGTTATCAATCAGTCCAAACCAAGGCAGAGTTCTCACTTTCTCCTTCTGGGGTAATATCAATCAAAGAGAAAGAAAGTCCAAATCTGTTTAAAATCTTATTACAATATATTCTAGTCTTCAAATCCTTAAGGCATCTGCTCCAACAAAGTCTTAGCATACAAATATTTTCTTTTTAATCCTCTCTCTCCCACTCATCGCTTAAAACCAATTTTCACCTAAAAAATAGGTTTCTTAATATCCAGTTATTTATTCCGTAGGGAAAAGAGGGAAAGCTATCCTTTCAGCACCTTCAAACAGCCGCTTTTTTCCTCTTCTGGCAGGTATTATTCAAAAAGTCATACTTTTCAGGAATTTTATTAAATATGTCTTAGAGTCCTAGGAGCCAAGAAAAACTTTCTCCTCTCAAGCACTTTCTCCACTTCCTCCTGCGCATTCTTACCCGGCTGCCAGCTTCTTTGTGGCGGCCATTACAGACCGCCGCTGCACCGTCCTGGGAAAAGGGGTTCTGCCGGCCGGGAGGGGGTCTGCAACACCCCCAGTCCCTTCTCCGGATCCCCCCACCTTCAGCTGCCCCTGCAGGGCAGCCTAGCTCCGCACCCGTCTGGGTCGGAGCCCCAAAACGACTAGCGGCGGGGATCGCGCAGCTTCGCAAATCCCTGCACGCCGAAGCCGACAAACCGGAAGTTCTTATACAAATTTTCTTTATATGCTACTGACATTGTCATTTTATAATTTTGAGACCACAATTTTTGCCATTTCTCTAAATCAATCCCGTATCCAAAGTTCTTTCCCCCAAACAATCATTGTTTCTTTGACTTGTTCTTCCTCTAATTTAATTTCCAACAAATAACTATATAGTTTTTTAATCACTTTTTCATCAGAACCTGTCAAAATCCTATCTAGATCAGTCAATTTATCATAAAATCCTTCTGTTTTAGAATCTTTAAGATACCTTGAGTGTATTTGCGCATATGAAAACCAATTCATCTTTATATCTTGTTCTTCTAGCTTTTGCATCGTTTTAAGTTCACCCTTTTCATCCAATATTTCCCCATATCTAACTGTTTGTTCCTTCTTATAAATTATGGGATAAGCTTCGATAGTTGATAACCAAACTGGTATTTTCAAATAACATTGTTTCTTAATTTTCTCCCAATTCAACCATAACGATTCCCGTATATAGTGCCTTCTGAAATAACCCTGCGATTTAGTTCCCTTATACCATAAAAAGGCATGCCAACCCAATAATAAGTCATGTCCTTCCAATGCCAGTAATCTAGACTTTCTTAACGTTATCCATTCTTTAACCCACATTAAATTTGCAGCTTGATAATACAACTCCCAATTAGGAAGGCCAAATCCTCCTCTAGTTCTAGCATCCTGTAAAAGTTTTAGTTTTATTCTCGCTTTCTTACCTTGCCATATATACTTCAACACAATTTTATTTAATTCATCAAAGTAGTCTTTACCAAGCCTAATTGGTATTGTTTGAAACAAATATAAAATTCTGGGTAAAATATTCATTTTAATTGTTGAAATTCTACCTATCAAAGATAATTGTACGTTTTCCCATTTTTTCAAGTCAGATGCTATCTGCTGTTTAAGTTTAATATAGTTATTCTCTTTCAGTGTAGTACATCTTGACGTCAAAAATATCCCCAAGTATTTAACTTTATTCGTAACTTGAATTTTCAATAGGTCTGCCAACTCTTCTCTTTGCCTTAATAACATATTTTTTGTCAGAATCTTTGTTTTGTCTTTATTTATTTTCAAGCCAGCCATCTCACCATACGTCTCTTTCCAGTAATTTTAAAGCTTTTCTCTAGAGGGTCTTCCAAAATAAAGACCAAATCGTCCGCAAAGGCTTGCAATTTAAATTCCTCCTTTTTAACTTTCATTCCTTTTATATTTGTATCCTCTCTAATATTTCTATTTAACACTTCCAAAGTCAATACAAATAACAAAGGGGATAGTGGACATCCTTGTCTTGTGCCTTTTTTAATATTGATAGAGTCTGTAAATTCTCCGTCTATCATCACTTTTGCTGTTTGCTTATAGTATATAGCTTCTATTGCTTGAATAAATTTTCTAGCAAAACCCATCTGTTCCAATAATAATAACATAAATCTCCAATTCACGTTATCAAATGCCTTTTGAGCATCTAAAAATATCAAAGCCATTTGTTTTTCAGGGTGTGCCTCATAATATTCCAAAGTGTCCAAAATTACTCTCATGTTGTCTTTAATTTGTCTCTTTGGTAGAAATCCATTCTGATCAGGATGAATAAAATTATTTAGGTATTTTTTAAGCCTTTCTGCCAAAATTGAAGCAAATATTTTATAATCTGCATTCAGTAAAGAAATAGGTCTATAGTTCTTAATTTGTGATGGGTCAGCCCCTTCTTTTGGGATAAGCGTAATATAAGCTTCTGACCATGTTTTAGGTATTTTCTTATTTATGATAACTTCATTCATAATTTCTAACAATGAAATACTCAACGATTCTTGTAATGTTTTATAAAATTCTGCCGGGAAACCATCTGGTCCTGGTGCTTTCCCGTTATTCTGCCTATTGAGTGCTTCAGTTAAGTCCATCATTGTTATAGGGTTTTCTAACATTTTCCCAGTTTCATCAGGTATCTTAGGTAGGTTGGCATTTTGTAAATACTGTTTGATTTTCCCCTCATCAAAATCCTCCTGCTTATATAATTGTGCATAAAAGTCTCGAATAATTCTCTTTTTCTCCTTATTACCATGACAAACTTGACCTTGTTCATCCATTAACTGTAGTATTCTCCTTGATTCTTTCTCTTTTCTCAGTTTGTATGCTAACCATCTACCTGGCCTGTTTGCATCCTCAAAATAGTTCTGTTTAGCGCTTCTGATTTTTTGCGCCAATTCTTCTTTCTCTGTTTGATCCATTTTATGTTTGATTATGTCCATTTTAAATTTAATATCTTTTTTCTGTGGCGTTCTCTGTAATTCTTTTTCCAATTTTTTATAATCAGCTTCTACAGTTTTAATCATTTGCCTCTTCCTAATATCCTTTTTCTTTGTATATTCCATTATCAATCCTCTTGCATATGCCTTCATTGTGTCCCAAACATTCTGTATTGAAGTATCTTCTTTTCTGTTTTCATTAAAGAAGAAGGCCAGTTCTTTTTCCATCCATTGTGTAAAATCTTTTTCCTTTAAAATAGTGTTATTTAATGTCCATCTAGATCTTCTTTTTTGTCCTTTCCATTTAATTGTCATTGGGTTATGATCTGCCCATGTACTTGTTTCAATATTTATTTCTTGAATATTAGATAATAATTCTGTTGACGTCCAAATCATATCTATTCTGGACCATGATGAATGTCTATTCGAATAGAAAGTATATTGTTGAGTTTTAGTATTTCTTTCCCTCCATATATCTTTTAAATTTAGTTCCTCTATCATTTCAAAAAAGGATTTAGGGAGGGTCTTCCTATTTTGTCGTGCTATTTTTGCTGTGTAGTCCAATTCATTGTCTACAATTCCATTAAAATCTCCCATTATAAATATATTAGCGTAGTCCAATTCAATTATTTTCATATGTAATTTTTTATAAAATCTTTTTTGTTTATCATTCGGAGCATAGATTGCAACCAAGAGTATCTTTGTGTTGTTATCCACTATTTCAACCATTAATACTCTTCCATCTTCATCAGTATAAATCAGTTTTGCTGGAATGGTTTCTTTAATATACAGGGGAGAAGGCGGAGCCACGTCGCCGCGTTACAGCTGTAATTTCGGGGCTCCGAAGTTACAGCTGATATCTTCGCCCCTGGTCGGTCCATTGGACCTAAACCGTCCCGTAGAGACGGTGATAGTAAGGGGCGCGTTCTGTTGATCACAGGGACACCGCAAGTCCCTGGTTGATCCAGAAGAAGCCCCTTTACCATCGGCAGAGAGGCAGCCATTAAGCTGCTGAAGCAGGGACAGCTCCGGAAGGAAGAGAAGAAAGAAAGAGAAAGTGTATCGGCTGGTGAGATTTTTTTTTTATTTACTTGGGATAAGGACACCCTAGAAGAAGAAGGAATCTGTAAGATTTTTGACAGAACTTGATAAGATGGACTTAGTGGCGATTTTTTAGGAGATGTCAAAATGAGGCTTGGCTTTTTACTTTTTTTTTTTTTCTAGCGAACTTCTATTGTGATTAGTAATTGTAACCAGACTGGTTTTTTCTTTTATAATTACCTATTTTCTTTTTCCTTTTTGACTGTTTATATTTTTAATAGAGGCTTCCTTTAGTAATTTTTTCTTTTTTAAATATATACATATATATACACATATTTTCTTTTTCTACTGGTTTTTTTTTTCTTTTGGGAAGAAGGGGGAGTGGAGTAGAGAAACTTTGTAACTCTGTAACACTGCCAACTAGAGGCTTGAAAATACTTTACTTGAAGTTGAGAGAACTGTGAGAAACTCTTTCCCAAGGACACTGAGTTGATAAGATAGAGAGAGGAACTCTGGAGAATGTTTTCACAGGTGTCTTTTTGGGATTTCTACAATCAACTGAATATTTGAAGCTTGGCTTTGAAACTTGTGGAGAAGCCATAATAAGAGCCTTGGACATTTAAATAAAATGCAGTGTGCTCCTTGCTTTACTTGTTGTTAGCTTTTATCCCTCCTCCTCAACCCTATAGTATTTTGTAATATTTTGCTTATTACTATTATTATTATTTTTCATTTTTTTTTTTTTTCTAAAGAGAAAGCCTCAGAATATTTTTTCCTTTTTCCTTTTCCTTTTCCTTTTGGGGAGGGACTTTTGCTTTTTTCACCTTTATATGTATATATTCTTTTTTTATGGCTATGTTTTATTTTCTTGAGATCTCGCAATTGGATTAAGGTGTGAAGAACCTGAAGAATTTTTCTTTTTTCTTTTTCCTTTTATTATTATTATTATTTTTTAAATATTATTGGGTTTTATTCTCCTTTTGACTATCGCAACTGAGGATTAAGGTCTAGAAGAACCTGAAGAAATCTTTCTTTTTTCCTTGAAACTTTTTTCTTTTTTTTAAATTTTGGGCTTTTTATTTTTTATTGATTTTTCTTTTTCACGTTTTTTCTTTCCCTAATTGGATTACAATTGCCACTCTGCCAACTGGATTAAAAGAGTGGGAAGATTCTGTGTTATTCAAATGAGTAAGAAAATTCTACCTTCTGGTACCTCAACTTCTGCTCCTGCCTCCCCATCAACTGGAGGATGACTTTCAACAATGGCGAAGCAAGATAAAGGACAAATGGATCTAACGACGGTTATGCAAGGAATTCAAGAACTTAAAATGAGTATTGAACAAAGGACGGGGAGTATTGAACAAAAAATTGAAAACATCCAACAAATGATGGTGAAATATGATGAGAGACTGCAAAAAATGGAAGAGAAAGACAATCAAAGAGATGAGAAACTGCAAAAAATGGAAGAGAAAGACAATCAAAGAGATGAGAAAATTGGAAATATTGATGACAGAGTGACAACGCTTGAACAAAACAAGAATGAGATGTTGAAGTGGGAGATGGACAGATCAGAATATTACCTCAGATTTCAAAATATAGAGGAAGAAAAAGGACAAGATCTTGCTGCAGTAATGATAGAAATCTTGACTGAAGCTCTGGAAATAACAGAGGAAAAGATGATGGATGGAATAGATGAGATATACCGAGTTTTTACAAGATATGCGTCGAGGAATAAGCTACCAAGAGAAGTTCATGTCAGATTTACCAAAAAATCTATTAAAACACAGATATTACAAGCGGCAAGAGAGAAGTCATTGAAATATGGAGATAAAGAGATTGTGGTTTTAAAACAAGTACCCAGAAAAATTAGAGAGATGAGGAGAGAATATAGTTTCCTGACTAAAATATTATTGGAAAAGGAGGTGAATTACAGATGGTTGATTCCAGAAGGATTAATGGTTACATGGAAAGAACAGAGATACAGAATTGGCTCAATTGACGAAGCAGAATCGTTTTATAATGAATTCTTTAAAAGAAGAGAAACAGAGATAGAAAAAGAGATTACTCCAACTGAATTTCAAGAGGACCAAATAGAGATGGGAAAAGAAGAAGGTGCAGTAGGTGGACAAGTGGAGACTAAAGAACAACATGAAGTAAGATCAACGAAAGCTGTTAGACCTAAATATAAATCATAACTATGGAGGAAAAAAAATTGATTTCTTTGAATATAAATGGACTGAATTCAGCTACTAAAAGAAGGAAAACCTTTCATAAAATAGAGAAATTAAAATTTGATATAATTTGCTTACAAGAAGTACACATTAAAAAGCAACATCAACAATTATTGGTGCGACCAAAAATAGGGAAAATTTTTACTTCTTTGGCCCATTGTAAGAAAAGAGGAGTGGTTTTGTATATTAAAGATTCAGCTCAGTTCTTTTGAAGATCCCATTCCCATCACAATCACTAACACTAGTACTATCACAAATTTGGATATCTGGTATGTGCAAGCCTGCCTTCTCTATGTGACTGCTAGGCTATAGATTCCTAGGAAGGTGGGTTTAGCCCCAACTTTCCTGGTATTACAAAAAATTACAAAAATACATTTTACCAAGCTTTTGACTGTGGATAATTTTAATCCATTTTTACTTTAAAGTTATTGCACAGATTTTATTGTAATTTTGCATTTTAAATTTTAATTACAGATTAACAGAGTTGGAAGGGACCTTGTAGGTCATGTAGTCCAACCCTCCCTCCTGCCCAAACATTTCTGACAAATGGCAGTCCAATCTCTTCTTGAAAGGCTCCAGTAATGAAGCTCCTACAATAGAGGTGGTATTCAGCAGGTTCTGACCAGTTCTGGAGAACCGGTAGCGGAAATTTTGAGTAGGTCAGAGAACCAGCAAATACCACCTCTGACTGGAGATTTTACAGTATCTTTCCCCTGCTACGCCCACCAAGCCATGCCCACAGTAGTAAAAAAATTTGAATCCCACCACTGTCCTACAACTTCTGAAGGCAGGCTGCTCCATTGGTTGATTTTATTATAAGCTGCAATGAGACCTTGTATAAGAAGAAAGCAATGGTCAAACTATCAAACTATCAGTCAAACAAATATCTTATTCTAGTAAAAATTTGTAGAGATTCTCAGTCACCCAAGTCTTGGATGAGCATCTTTGCTTACCAAGCACCTTTGGGACATCTTATTTCAGTAGCTTCAATTGCTTTTTGCTAGTAGCCTTTTATTTATATTTTTGATTTGTTTTGTAACATTTTACATTCCTTTATTTTTATTTGTGATTTGAAGAACATTGTGATTCCATAAGAATATGAATGATGAAAGAGTTAACCCTTTTTATCTTTTAAAAAATACCTTTGTGCTAAGGACCAAACATTTCCAACTGTAAATGCTAATCAGGTGCAGTTCTGTAAAACATCCATGTAGTTATAACCATAGCAGTATTTTTTGTTGTTATAATGCCAGGATAATATAACTACCTCTGTTACTTCTTTAACCATTACATTATTATTGAATTGTTACTGTGGACGTTCATATTATAATTAGATACATAAATTTCATCTTTTCAAATATAAGTTCTATATTGAATTTGTTTTACTTGAAAAGCAGAAACTCTAAGGTTTTCTAGAATTCAAAATTTCCATTTTTGGACTTAGATTAAACTAAGTTGGAAGAACATGGGTATAGTAAATCAGTTTTCAATGTGAAAAGCATTAAATTGTAAATCTGTAATTCTTCAACTTCCACATTCAAAAAGGATTGTTTATTTCCATCTCTTTCTCTCTGACATAAACATACACACAGAGTTATATATAACCATATGACACCATCTGAACCTTTTGACTATTACTTCACACAGCTGCATTTTATCAAAATAAAAAAGCAATATATTCTGCTTTCAATTTCACAAGTTGAAAATGGAAAATATGCCCCTCCTTTCTTTTCAGACCTAATCAAATCACACAAAAGGAATTTTTAAACAGAAGAAACAAAGAGTGACGCTTGCAAGACACAATATTCAGGAGGAATTGAAACCAATTTACAGTCATTTAGAGTGTGTTTCACCCAGGAAACAGATTGGTAAAGAAGTTTTGAAATTACTCTTTATTCATTATATGTGAGTCCAATCTGTAATCTGTATTACTTCAATGTTATTGGATCCCCATAAAAGGGGTCAGGGAATTAGATGAAGCAGGAAGACCATGACATGTATCCAATTGCCCATAATCATGATTCTTAAGATAGGTTTGGCTTGATTTAGGGAAGCTAATGAGAAACTATAGATATTGTTAAGATTCAAAATTAACTATGTCTTGAAATATTTAAGTGTAAAAGGATTTTAATAGCAAAAGAAACAGAAATCAAACCATCATTTGGATTAGAACTTCATATTGTAAAATTGCCAATTCTACAGTCAATGTCATTATTTTAGATTGTCAAATGGATATTTCAGTGAGTATTTTGGATGTATAAATGTCTAGCTACAAGAATGATATAGAAAGTACTTATATTCTTTTCTTTAAACATAACAGTCAATTTAGCCGGTCAACTTTAGAATATAAATACCTTTGTTGCCACATGGAAATCACTTCTGAACTTGAGGTGGAAAAAAATGAAACTTTGATTTTGAGTTTTACCAGTTAGATTAATAGGTGTTTATAGAAATGGCTAGTTTATATTGCTATGAAAAAGCAAAAAGATGTAGTTTGATGTTAATGCTTTATTTCACTGCAAAAAGAAAAAGAAGTCAGAAGTCGCTTTATTTTTATTTTTCCCAGCCTTTCCTCACTTCTCTTTACCCTTTTTCCCTTCACTGTCTTCCTACTTATTTTGTATTTTGTATCTTATTTTATAACCTAATAATATTTTAAAAAAGAATGACCCAGAAAATATATTATGCTGAACATAAAAGAAACTGGATGGTTTCTTGATAATTATCAAAGCAAGAGAGTGACCGGGATAATTTTCCAACATCAGATTTACAAAAGAAAGTGATTAATGTTTTGAAAAATGTTGTGAGAAGATGGAAAGTAAAAATGAAAAGAAATACGTTATATGACAATTCTTGAAGACACTAATGATTGTTAGAAGTAAAAGGAAGGGTTTATTTGGTTTATTTGATCAAGGTTAAAGTAGATAGGTTGCTATCTTTGGTACCTCTTAATGGTTTTTCCTGATATTTGGACTGAAATTACTACTTTATGGCATTGCTTGTAGATCAGAGGATCTCTTGGATATGAGAAAAAATATCATTTATTGTATTTTAAGAGAAGGTGATAAGTTACTAAAATTGCATATACTTGTTGCAATGAAGGGGAATGTAACTTTTTATATATTTCTTTTCTTTTTCTTTATTAATATTATCTTTCTTTTTTCATTTACATTTTCTGTTTCGTTTCTTTTCTATTCCTTCATTTTTATTCTTCTATTTATTTTCAATAAATTTTAGTTTTTATTGTTGTAATTTCAAAGAGACTGATCCTAGTTAAGATAGAAAGGAAAGTGCTTTGGATCTTCCTGCCTAAATCCAATAATGATGGCAACCTTGTTTCAATCCTGAATTGTATAATAGGGATGCTATATAACAAAATTAGGAAACAATTTTGTTATATGATTCCAGAGATAATTTTGACCTGTGGATTCATCAGGTCCTCCCCCCATATGATATTTATTTTCTATAAAACATAGAATTGCAGGATACATCATTATTTTCTGTCTCCGTTCTTTCCCCACTGGATGTCCTGACAATTTCTTCTGCCATTTTTATTTTCTCAGTGATCTCTGGAAGTTTTTAGTGCCCCTTCCTCATCTCTAAATGTGACTGCAATTATGATAACTTCATCCCTTATCAAACTTAATAGAAGACTAGACATACAACATAGAGGGCTCAGCAGGCAACCTCTTCTTTCTTACTGCTTTCCATTGGATGCAATTAGACACCCATCCCCAAGTTGAAAAAGAATCAGTCAGTTGGGAATCAGAAATATTGCTCTGTGAGAATGTATCTATTCCACCCTCCACCAATTATATTCCAGCAGAATAAGAGAATAGGAGAAAGTGATTGGGAAGTACAGTTAAAAGGACGGATCCAAAATCTGAAAATATAGCTCTTCCCTTAAAAAGGGCTGATTTACTAGAGGTTTCTGTTGGCAAAGGGATGTTGTACGAAGCACAAGGATGTTGTTCCAATGTTAATTGGTGATTCTGTCAAGTGGATTGGCATAAATATTGGATTAACTCACTGTCTTGTATAAACATTTCTATCTTTTCAATAAGCTGTGGCTCATTCAATTGATTTCGGTTGTCTTATACATTCTTCCATCCCTCCCCATCAAATCCTCTCTCCTTTAATTTTATCATTTTTAGTAAAAATAGTGCTGATTATATTTGGTCACAATCAAAATTCCATGGTTAATCAATTTGCTTTAATCATTAATCAATCACTTATTTGCTTTACTAATGCCAACATAAGAGTCACAAAACACTGAATGACCCTTATGTTGGCATTCAATCATGAATCCAACGTAAGGATCATTCAGTGTTTTTAATGTTAAATATTTGAGTATCTCATAAATTGAAATACACATAGTAATAAATGTTGATAGAAGAAAGAAAAATGCAGTATAAAACACTGAAATTGGCCTTAAAATGTCAATTTTCAGTACACAATTCTGTAAAGTACATGGACAATTTTCAACTGGTAGAGAGATTTCAATGAATTTTATGTACCCACAACAGAGATACCTTATTAGATAGTTGCAGGCAGGGCTTATTAGCTGAATCAGTCAGGGCTTATTAGCTGAATTCAATCAGTGAAAAGAAGCATTAATGTCAGAAGTTGTAGTGAAAGTTATCACTAAAAACAGCAAATCCCAACTGATGCAAAGGCCATAATAGGAACACTAGATACTCTTATCTACTTAATCCTCCTTTATACTAATTTACAGTTGTACATATCCCCTTAAGGATCACTGCAGAAATTTAGAATTAAGCATCAAGCCAATATTGCGCTTAAAACATGCCAAACTATATCACTTTTTACAGCCTGGCTAGTCATACCATAAACCCAGAAACTGGTATTTGAATTTCCTTACCTGTGCTGGAAATACTTTTATATCCCTTAAAGAAGTGCAGTGACTTGCTGAATACAGTCAAACTTTACTGCAAATTTTACTGCATTTATACTGTGTGGGGTAAATTTCATTAATTCTAGTTATTCTATTTAGTATATAATTTGGCTTTTAAAATTGGTAACAGTAAAATATTTCCCAGTTCTTTTTAGGAAGAAGCAAAATATGTCTTCCCAAGTAGGTTTTCAGTTTTGGATCTGAAGCACAGCAAATTCTATTATAAACAATCAAATAAAATATAATGCAGATATTGACATGAAATTAGGAACATTCTGATTTAAATAATTAATTCAAGTAGGTGTGTTGATATGAGTCAATGCTATTGAGAAAATTGGAATACTTTAATTTTCTTTTTTCAAGTGTGTATGCACTTGCTTTCTCCACTCCCAAGTTATTGAACCGTTTCAAGGGGATCCAATACTTTTTGGCTTTCTGATTAATTAATCAGAATCAAGTCAAATTACTTGTTACTGGCAAGAATCAAATCTTTTGGGCACCAGGAACCAGTTCCATGGAGAGAGGTTTTTCTGTGGACCAGAGGGGGCGTGGTTTCGCATGCTGCCTGCATCCTGCCAGTCCATAGGTCAGAAGTTGGAAACTCCTGCCCTATGCTATGTCATCTATCTTTATCTCTATCTGTAACTATCTATTTATCTATATCAGGGTGTCAAACTCAATGTGCTTAAATCTGGCCCATGGCGCCAGCCTGAAAATAGTAAAGGAGTAGCCCATAGTGCCTCTGGCAGCCAAAACAGGGTGCAGAGCTGTCCCATGCTCTGTTTTGGCTGGCAAAGTGCTGTAGGAGTTTGTCCATGTCACAAATGGGATGTGAAGGGCGGTTGACATGGCTCCCCACACCCCATTTTGCCCAGCAGGGTGCTTCAGGAGGCATCCATCCTGTCTCCCCTCCCTCTGGCTGGCCCATGGAGAAGAACTACAATGCTTGATCTGCCCCTCAAAGAAATCCAGTTTGATGCCCCTGATCTCTCTGTCTCTCTCTCTCTCTCTCTCTCTCTCTCTCTCTCTCTCTCTCTCTCTCTGTCTGTCTGTCTCTGTCTCTGTCTCTATCTCTATCTCTATCTCTATCTCTATCTCTATCTATCTTTCTATCTATCTCTATCTCTATCTCTATCTCTACCTCTAACCCTATATATGAGAAAAAAAGAATCCCAAAAATCTACCATAGGGCAGATCTATATGTAATGTAGTTAATCCATTCAGCAATATCTACTGTGTCCTTCAGGCACTAAAAAAACTCTATGTATTTATAGTAAGAGAAACAAGAAATTACTTACCTCTGATGAAAGAGAAATTAAAAATTCTGAAATTCCATTCAAATTGAATACGTCCGTGACCTAATTTCAGTGGCAAACCCAAGATAGTGCTGTTATAGTCCATTTTAAAAAATAGAATAACTTAATAATTGGTATTAATTATGGATCTTTTAAGCAAAGTATTTTTACAACAGTTCTTTTTTTTTCTTTTATGCCAAAAGACAGCTTTAGGTGTCTAATGTTTTTGTGTGCATGCTTTTCAGAGATGGGGAAGAAGAGAGTCTAACTAGTTCTGTAATGCATTTAATAGGCAAGCAACCATTTCAATTCAACAAAACACAATTTAGTGCTATGAAATGTGTTTTCTAGAGCTTTTAAACAAGAGTGTGAGCTTCCTGCAATGGCCTTGCCTTATGGAGGAACACCTTCTATCTGAAATAAGAGACAGTATTCCATTTGCCAAAATTGCTCTACTTGGCTTTGATAAATCACTCAAATAGGAAGCAATTGCCTTACTATCTTCCTAAATTCAGTTCAGAGTATTCAGGGAAGAAAACAACATTTATTTTTGCTGTCCACACATCTGAACTGCAAAATGCTAGCAACTTGCAACTGAATGGCAGTCAGCCAGAAATCCTTGTATGTCACTTTTTTTTTTCATTGGAAAACTTGGTTTTGATAAGTAACAAAAGGCACCCTGAAAGTACATGTATGAAATTCTCTAATCTCTTTAAGGTTTTTCAATAGCTCTAAATTAAATCTCTTTCAATCTTTTCCCTTTAGTTATCAGAAAATCCAGGGGGTATTTGGATCCAGACATCCATTGAACCAAAGATCTTTCATTACAACACACAAACAAGGCACTTTTATTGAATAAGAACCCAATTATTTGACCTGATTTCAGGTTTTATTCTATCCTGTGTCTATCTTGACATGGACTGTTAATCTCCTTTGACAGGCACCACTATGTATCAGTTTTGATTCATGGAGATGATTTCTACATTCCCTCATATAGTTACTGGCTGAACAAACCAAGATGTTCAACATTACCTTTGTGGAAAAATGAGTATTTTCCAACTTTAAAAATAAATCACATTAAAAACAGAATAAAAAGTGATGTGATATGTGCAGTACAGTGCAGTGAGACATGTGCAGATCTGTACAGTGGAGAAACAAAAAAACCACTTCACAAACACATGGCACAATATAGGAGAACAAAACCATCTGGACAAAATTCAGCACCCCACCTGCAATTGAAGACAAAGGTCATTCTTTTGAAAACAGCAAAGTCCTCATTCTGGACAGACAGAACCACTGGTTTGAAAGAGGGGTCAAAAAGGCCATTTATGTTAAGATTGAGCAGCCTTTCTCAATAAAGGGAGAGGGATACTACACCACCTACCTCCTGTTTACAACACAGTCATTCCAGCAGTTCCAAGAAGGTTCCACACCCATTTACACTGTTCAGGTAACCCTGAGGGCACAGATAAGCCTCCAAGTGGTTTCACTGACTCTAGAAAGAGTGCTAATGATCAGATGACTGCAAGGAATATAAATCCTTCCCATTCTCCACTATTTGGCCAGAACTGAAGAAGCTTCTTGGATGAGAAGTGAAACATCTTCAAAAACAACAAAGAAACTTGCCTTTTTAAAAAGCACCTTTGGGACAATCATGACCTGAATGATGGAGAATCTCCATAGATGTAACACCTCCCCCTTCCAGCAAAAATAAAAGTAATTTCAGACATTTAAATGAATTCATTGAGTCAGAAGTACAACTGGATAAGTTTACTAATATATAAACAGTTCTAAACATTCAAAATGGTTCAAAAATAATCAACTTTCTTACTAAGATTTTTGGAGCAAAGGGAACATTTTTTAAATTGAAGTTTTCTTTCTTGTTATGTAAAGGCATATAGTGTCCAAATATCAAGCTGTTGGAGATAGAGGTTCAGCTAAAGTAGATGGAAGCAGATGCATGGTCTACAATATATGATTGTATATTTATACATAACTGTGTACAGAGTATTCCATGGAACAAAATAAGATGATGAGATAGAGCTGTACAATCAATCAGATAGAGATCAAATTCATTGCAGAAGGTAGGGCTTACTCCCACCAGGCAGACAGGTCTTACAGCACAAGCCAGTTGCTCTGACTGAGGAAGTAAATTCTGAAGAAAATTTTTATGGTCCGGTCTGGGTCAGAAAAAACATTGAGTAGATTACTACTTCAAACTTAAAAGACTTGGTGCAGAATACTGATGTCACAACAGATAAGGCTTCAGAAAAAAATGAGATAAGATTTTAGACTTGGTTGGTATATGTCAATGCCCTGTGTTTTCAAGAAACAACTGACTGGACCAACTTTTTAAAGTCATGTGGAAGTAGAAACAATAAAGGAACCAGATGAATGGATCAAATTAATTTTTCCTTAATGAAAATTACACCTTCTGCATTCTAAGGAGAGAGATAATTTACCCTGCCACATGACTTTCCTATAGGGATATATGAATAATCTATTTCAATTTTCTCCTTCTGGATGTCTCAGAAACTTCTGTCTACCAACTGTGATGGATCTATAGTTGGATTCAGGGATGATTTTGCTGTGCTTTAATATTCAGAATGAATCTTGATTGAACTTTTGCAGCTATATTAATCTCATGACTCATTTTCTGTGCTGTGTTGTTTGACCAAATGCCTCAGTTCTTTGAATCTCTTGTTCTGTTTCCAAACAGATCCAGTTATTCTGCTCAATCAATCACTTCTTTCTTACCTCCTTGTAATATTAATAAACATAACTCTTCCCTTCATAAATGAACCATCTAATCAGAATGGATGTTCTACTTTTTAAAATTCTTATCATTGAATAATAGAACCACTACAGAACTAAAAAAAAAAAGGAATCAGAAAAGGATTATCACCAGTATTCAACTTATTGGCCTTATTTTAGACCAAACTAATTAATGATTATCATACCTACTGCAGTTAGTAGCAGCTTTTAGACTC
The DNA here is from genome assembly GCF_049901735.1 of Notechis scutatus. Lineage (NCBI taxonomy): Eukaryota > Metazoa > Chordata > Lepidosauria > Squamata > Elapidae > Notechis > Notechis scutatus. Next base: position 97,073,288 of record NC_142010.1, read on the forward strand.
CAAGGGTGGTTTATGTTTTGAATTAACATATATATGTTTGTTGAGATAAATATGTTTTGAATAATTAAGTCTACCATATCTGGCCTGCCGAGGTGTCAAAGCAGCTTTTGCTTTTGCTTTCCTTTTTCAAGTTTGCAAAATACCACCTGTACAAGTAAAAAAAAGTTTGTGATTAAGGTCCATATAGATCCAAAGCCACAGATTCCAGAATAAAATTTGGGTTGGCACTTTCAAATTATATCTACTATGCCAGTGTTGGCGAATCTTTTTGGCACCAAGTGCCGAAATGGGAGCATGTGCACATGCGCAGGGGAGCACCAGGAACTGGAAGAGCCGTTCTTGGCATGCATGCGTGCACTGGAAAGCTGCGCTTCTGGTTTCTGGTGCAGGAAAGTGCGTGCAAAGACCAGCTGGCCAGCAGGCATATGTGTGTCGGAAACTGGAAGCTCAGCTTTTTAGCATGTGCATGCATGCCAGGAAACTGCTCTTCCAGTTTCTGGCGCTCCCCTGTGTGTGTGTGCAGGCTCCCATTTCAGCACTTGGTGCCAAAAAGATTTGCCAACTCTTCCAGTTTCCAGCACTCCTGCACACGTGAAGACCAGCTGGCCAGAAAACGGAAGAGCAACGGGCAACGGCTGGCAAGCCCAGAGGGATGGCTCTGTGTGCCACTTCTGGCACATGTGCCATAGGTTCACCATCATGGTACTATTCCTATTTGCAGTAAATCATTTCAGCATACAATTTTTATGTTATAAAATAGTAGTAAAAATTTGGAAAAACAGATTTACTTTCTCCAAAATTCTTTTTTTCCCCCTTATTTGCAGTTTATGAAAAAAATCATATTTTGGTAAATTTATATACAAATGAACATCAAAGCTCTTGAATAGTTATGCTTCTATATTTTTTCTATCTTACCATGTTCTTTTGTAGCTGTCCTAGCCTCACAGATCTATATTTTCCTTTAGTCAAATATGATTCCTTTTCCCCTGATTTATTTTTATTATTTGTCTCAATGACAGGCAAGGTCATTTTCAACTTTCAAGGTATCAAAACTCACTGCTTTTGATGTCCAGAATTAGTGGACTGTGGTTTGAAGTTCTGAAACTCTCAGAACAATTCAAGGTTTCATTTGTTTTCATTATTAAATATAATTGAAATATGTGAATTTCCCAAGTAACGACATCACAGGAAGAGTGCTATTTTCTTATTTGGTTGGTTGGTTGAAATGAAACTTTAATCTTCTGATTTCTTTCTGCCAGCCATGAGACCCTGAAGCTCATTTTGGGTCATTCATGTATCACGTAGGTGAACAACCTGCAGCTCTGGGTCTAATGCACAGCCCTTGAAACCACCTTTTATGGGCCTTATAGTCTCCTTTCAATGTGATTGTTGAATTTTTTTATATATAACCTCAACATTGAGGTTCTCAAGCCTAACCTGAGCCCCAACCCAAATCTCTAACCCTCTAACCTTATTCATAAAAGGATTACCTACATTTCTTGTTATAATAGCCTCATTGTCATTTCATATTTTTTTTTGTAATGCTCTTTTTGAAATCATAAACATAGGACACAGTTTTACACACACACACACACACACATTGCTAGAGCAACTTATAGAACAGTCTTTTGAAGTATTTTTTCCTCATCTTCAAAACCAGAAAACTGAGGAACTTAAATGGCAAGTTAAAGGAAAGCCTCCCCCCTCTCCCCCCCCCCCAAAAAAAAAGCTTATTTCTGTGGGTATTTTTTATATAGAGAGACACTTGCATTATATCAAAATATTTATTGTGGATAGACAAGAAAAAATAAATGGATCATAGGACAAATCAACTCGGGCTTCTCAGTTGGCACATAGATGGTCAGACTGAAATTGTCATATTTTGGATATATTAGGTAAAGAAATGTAGAAATGTAGAATTCAAGGAAAGATTCAGGGAAAGGAAAGAATTGGATGACTGACAGCAAGGTGGATAGACCTAATTAAAGTGATGACAAGGACACCATTGAAAGACTTAAAAGGTCAGGCTGAGTTTATTTAATCAGTATGGCTGCTAAGAATTTACATTAACCTCATGACAGATAATCATATCAAATCAAACCAGTCAATGCTATTCTATTTATATATTTTCTGGCTGGTATCAGCTGTCCTTGATACCATTTTTTTTTTCATTTTTGGACATATCTTTTGCCATCAGAGTTCACCAGCATAACATTTGAGGTTCCCAGGGACTGGACTTTCTTAGTTTTAATAGTACTATTGTACTGCTACTGGAAAAGTTGTATAAACTTGGGGATGCCAGTTTAAAACCCTGTAGACCCCATTTTTCTTCTCAGGTGTGATCTCCCTCTTCACTGTACTCTTTCTTCTTTTCTTTTCAGTAAGTACCTGTTCATTGTTTTTCTAGTCATTCAAAGTAAGAAGGGTTTCAATTCCAAGTACTTCATATAGAAATTGTGGAAGAAACACCAGTTGACCTTTTTAAAGAAGAAAATTGGTAATTGCAGGAAAGAAAAAAAGTGTGTGAAGCTATCTATTTAATATAATTTCCATAAATTTCTAATAGAGTTCAATCTTAGGGCATTCTGAACTTCAGAAGTATGTATGTAACAACTAGGATCCTAAGAAGGAACTACACACAAGCAGCAACAGATCTTTACTTGAGAAAAAGTTAGAAAACAAGGAGAGCATACATTTCTGACTTTGCATAGTATCCAGTCATTGGGGTGAACATATAACCATGCTTGAACTGGCATCAGTTGGAAAAGACTCGTTTCAATTCAGAGCAGGAAAAGAGAGTTAAGTCATTTATGTTTGGTGAAGAGAATCAGAAGGTAATGTCTTTTATTACCTTCTGGTAATGGTTGGTAGCTTGGTCTCAGGAAGTGGCAATCTGTCAGTATGTGTACATCCTTAGATAAGTCTTATATTCAATTTAATTCAATGAAAAGTTATTCATTTTGAAATCAGCTGAAACTTATTATATTATGGATCTGTGCCTGTTCATTGATCGGGTTAGAAACTTATTTTGGAAAGGAAAAAAACCATGTGAAGCTAAGGAAAAGAGAGAAGTTGGAGTGATGAAGATGAAAACACTATACACTAGTCTAGTTATTTCTTAGAATTTTTAGCTACAATGATTGAGATAATCATGGAAGTTTTGAATAGCACAAATGTGGGTAAGTTTACCAACATCACAATATGTTTGACAGTATGTTTACAAACAAAAGATAGTCTCATTCTCTCTCTTTTTTCTCTCTCTCTCTCACACACTCACATACACATACACACACACACACACACACACACACACACACACACACACAGAGTTACTTGTGGGTTTTCCCTCTTTTCTTTCTTTTCTATGTTTTTTTCCTTTCTTTTCTATATTTTTCTTTCTTTTTTATTTGTAGACGTGATTGCTTTATTTATAGGGAATATGACTGGACTTCAAGCAGTAGCACATAATGGTTCAGGGCTATTCCTAGACTAATTTAATCTTTCCAGAAGGCTATTCAGTACTAACTGAGATGAGTGGATGAGGTATTTTCTCTTTAAAATCACAATATACAGAAGAAAAATAACACTGATGAAAATAAAAATGTTAGCAATATATTCTTATTTTAATTATTGGCCACCTACTTTTTCTCTGAGTGGAAACTTTTTTAAAAAAAAAATCACATATAAGTGGAAAGGGTTGTCCCATATTCTATCATTAATGAAAACTCATTTACAGCATCTGTTGTTTCTTTCTTTCACATATATACACCTATGCCTGTTTTACAGATAGATATTTGATCAGATGGAATGCTTTCATGTGCACCAGAGAGAACAGGTTGTTGGTAAAAAAGAAACATATTTTAATATTCTAGTTCTGATCTATGCATTTTGCAGATCATGCAAAATGGGATAATGGAAATTAACTCAAAGTGATTCCAGACTGAAAGAACCATCATAAAATTTGTGAACACTGCTATATTGTCACTATGCACAATTATTAAATAATTTTTAAAAATGCCATTATGTAGCATTGGTTTGGATGTCAGTCTATCCAGACATATGTGATAGTTGTCAGATCTGCTTTATCTAGGAAAAGAGTTAAGTTGATACAACCAGTTCTGGCTGTACTCACATACCTATTTGGGAATAAGGTTGAGGTAAGGGTAGATATCATTGTGAACTTAGTCCTTCAAAGGAGATTTGTCTACATAGATAATCTGATGTAAAAATTAAATGATGTTTCCTACTGGTGACAGAACTTCTGTCATGTCACAAAAGGCTGACAATCCCAACACTATGAAGATGAGTAGATACCAATAATTAGAAGGGACCTTGGAGTCTTCTAATGTAACACCCTGCTGAGGCAGGAATATACCATTTCAGACAAATGTTGTCCAATCTCTTCTTAAAATCTTCCAGTGTTAGAGCATCCATAACTTCTGAAGATCAGTTGTTCCACTGATTAATTACTCTGTCAGAAAATTTCACTTTAGGTTCCTTCTTTCCTTGCTTGGCTTTCATCCATTGCTTCTTGTCCTGCCTTCAGGTGCTTTGGAGGATAGGTTGACTCCCTCTACTTTATGGCAACCTTTAGATATTGGAACACTGCTATCATGTCACCCCTTCAACCCCTTGTTCAAGTGAACACTTGAAAAATAGGACTGTCCCATTCTTGTGTCTTCCATAAATATTCTAAACGGGGGATGGTAAAAAAAATGATCTTATTTGTCGTCTTTCTTTTCCCCATGTTATTTTCATAATCTTTCACACATGGTATGCAAGGGAGGGTAATTGAACACAGCAACAGATTGTCTATTTTTTTCCACACAAATTTTATACTGGCACAATCTAACTAAACTAGAAATAGAGAAGGAAATAGTGCAAGGGTAGAGATGAAAAAATGCTGGAATTTGGCTTGAGGTTATGCTTGCTTTGAGAGCTAAAGAAATAGCACTTTTCCTTCTTTCTTTGGATGTTCAAAAACATGTGTTTGCGGAGAGAGTATTTCAGAAAAGCATAGCACACATCTTTCATGTTTCATATTATTCAGGACAGGCAATGCCTCATCCTTCTAACTTGGACCATCAGAGCCATATAGCAGATGCAAAAGGCAATCATGAATAGCTAGAAAATCAACTCAATGTTCTTATTTGGCCCTTCTTTTTAGAGCACCAACTCTCTTTTGTATGACTTCCCACAGGGCTGAACAACAGAAGTTTGCCTAGGAGCTAAAACATATATCTTCGCTCTTCAGTTATATAAAACTCCACAGTCAAAAGCTCAGTAGTTTCAAGGGTAGTAAATAGTGGGCTTGCTTGCTTGCTTCCATCCCTCCCTCCCTATTTACTTCCTTCCTTCTTTCCATTCATCAATTCATCCCAAACTAGGAGTTGGAGGAGACAGTTGGGAATTGTCAAACATGAACATTCAGAAACTAATGTGGGCGTTCTAGTCAATTCTTGTAACAATGCTATTTCTCTCCAAACAGATACCACTAAACAAACAAAAATAACCAAAATTCCTTGTATTCAGCGGTCCTCATTTTGGATGTAAATGTCTGTGGAGTTTCTCAGTCTTGTCTCAAATGTGCTTCTTTTTATTTCTCAAAAGGCAATCGGCCTGCTTTTTTCTTTGAGGCCTTACATTCTCACCAGCAGAGCCCTGCCATCACAAATGATGAAGTTTCTTGGATGAGAAATGAAACATTTTATTCTTCTTCCTCAAAGAAAAAAACAACCACAACAATCTGGTTGCTTTTTGAGGGAAAAAAGCACCTTTTAGACATTCTGAATGTAACTTTTCTCATTTTTCTTGAATATCATAGTGCTACATAAAAGAAAGAAAGAAAAATCAAGGTTTGGCAGTCTTAAAATTCTATTTATGTTAATAATTATATTATATATAATTGCATCACATTTTGATACTTTGTTTCCAGTTACTTGAAGTAATGAGCTATTGTTCCTCAATTCTGTGAGGGATACAAGATAACATGACTTTTTTTTTTTTAGTTTACAATATATAAGAGAATTAAGGAAAGGAAAAGAAGGATCAAATGCCAAATGTTCAAAACCCCCCCCCCCACATATTAAACAACAGTTTAGTCTTTATGAGGTACCTGCTCTGTATGAATGGATGAGTCACAAACTAAAAATATTCTTTGAGCAGAACAAACGCATGTTTACAAGGCACATTATATTATTTATTACAAAACACATGAAAAATAGAGAATAGAGAAGTTTGCTTGTTTTTTAAGCATACATATTGACAACAGAACACATTGTCTGGATCCTTTAGAGTCTCTTCTCATCAAAATTCCTTTTTAAGAAGCATTTTATCTCGGGGAAATGTAAGAAAGAACTATTTAAAAAAGCATAAGAAACAAAATGTGTGTTTTCATGAAGAGAACATAGAAAAAATGTGCAGCGGAAAGATAATATTTGTATAGATTGCAAGTTTTGATTATTAATCAGACAAAATTTGAAAAAAACTTAGCACAAAAATCTTGAAACACATGTTAGGCCTTATTTCTAAATTGTTGGTGAAATATGATTCAGAAGCCAAACAAGAAAAACATTTTATGATTAAATAGATGCAGAATATGAATATATTAATAAATATTCAAAAATGGGAATTTCACTGGAAAGATACTAAGTTTATATCAAATATGATCCTTGGAAAAAACTGATATGCTGATCAACCATGCTGACAAAAACAGTTTCAACTGCCTACACCTGCCTATCTTCTCCCCATCACCATGGCTGAATTTTTTAGTGCTCTGCACTCTACTACTTAAGCACTCTACCATCTGCTGCCACCACTTTTCCCTCCACTGCCCACAGCTGAATTTTGTAATCTTCTTCCTCCTGCTGTTAGTCTCTGATCCACTCTCTCCTACTGGGCATGCAGGAGAGCCAGGGGTGGTTACCTAAGTGAATACCTACTTTGTGGACGGTGCTGTTTGGAATAGTGACACAACTGGCTGCAGCTCATGTTGCTAGTGCTTCTGGAGAATTGGCCTGTGGGCATGCCCATTCACAAAGATTTCCAAAACTGATACATGTGTTAGCATTGGGATACTTAAACAGCCAAGCTTTTCTTCCATAATGTCTAGCACCAGAAGCCCTTTAGAATCATGATAATGTATGATGAACCCCTCAGCCACAAGTATGAACAGTTAAGGCAATTTATTTTTATTTATTTGATTTATTTGATTTGCCAATTGTTTACAAGATAATAAGTATAAGTGTATACATAGTTGTGAATACATGAAATGGGTACATATAAGAAAAATAAAAGAAGAATAAGAAACAATAGGACAGGGACGGTAGGCACGTTGGTGCGCTTATGCACACCCCCTACAGACCTCTTAGGAAAGGGGTGAGGTCAATAGTAGACAGTCTAAGGTTAAAGTTTTTGGGGTTTGGGGAAGAAACTACAGAGTCGGGTAGAGTATTCCAGACATTGACCACTCTATTGCTGAAGTCGTATTTCCTGCAATCAAGTTTGGTGCGGTTAACTTTGAGTTTGTATCTATTGTGTGCTCTTGTGTTGTTATGGTTGAAGCTGAAGTATTCATTGACAGGTAGGACATTGCAATGTATGATTTTATATACCATACTTAGAATAGACAGAAGACGGCGTAATTCAAGGTTTTCTAGTTCTAGAATTTCAAGTCTGGTGGCATAAGGTATTCTACAACGAGTAGAGGAGTGGAGAACTCTTCTTGTGAAATATTTCTGGACTTTCTCAATTGTGCTAATATCAGATACGTAATGTGGGTTCCAGACTGATGAACTGTATTCGAGTATTGGTCTAGCAAATGTTTTGTATGCTCTGGTTAGTAGTGTGATATTACCAAAGAAAAAGCTACGTAGGATTAGGTTAACAACTCTTAATGCCTTTTTGGCTATGTAGTTGCAGTGGGCTCTAGCACTTAGATCATTAGAGGTGAGTATTCCAAGGTCCTTTACAGAGCTTGGGTCATCAACAAGATCTTGACTATTCAGCTTGTATTTTATTTTCTGATTTATTTTGCCAATATGTAAGACAGAGCATTTATTTGTTGAGATTTGAAGTTACCATTTGTTTGACCATTCAGATACATAGTCAAGATCTTTTTGTAGGGTAGCAGTATTGTCTGTGGTATTGAACAGCTTTACATCATCAGCGAAAAGAACGCAATTGCTCTTAATATGATCACAGAGGTCATTTATGTAGAGTATGAAGAGAGTTGGTCCTAGAACACTGCCTTGGGGGACACCACTATTGACAGGTACAGAATTTGATAGGACGCTCCCAATTTTGACCATTTGTTGTCTGTTTGCCAGGAATGCTTCTATCCAGTTATTCAGTTGTCCAGAGATACCATAGGATTTTATTTTTAGGAGTAGTTTGTCATGTACCACTGAATCAAAGGCTTTACAGAAGTCTATGTAGATTGCGTCTATTGCTTTGCCCTGGTCGAGTTGTGTCGTCCATATGTTTTTGCAGTGTAAGAGTTGCAGATTACAGGATAGTTTTTTTCTGAAACCAAATTGTTTGTTGGAGAGTAGGTTGTTTGTCTCTAAGTGGAGGATGATGGATTGGTTAATAATTGATTCCATGACTTTACAGGTGACGCAGCATAAGGAGATTGGTCTGTAATTTTCAACTAGGCTTGGGTCTCCCTTTTTGAAGATGGGGATGACTGTGGCTTGTGACCATAGGTTAGGCAAGGAGCTGGTCCTGAAAGATTTTTCAAAGATTATGCTTAGAGGTTTGGCTATGGCAGTGGATAGCTTTTTTAAGAAGTAGGCACATATTCCATCCGGTCCAATAGATAGAGATGGTTTTAGATTGCGTAGTGCTTTTTCAACATTGTCTTCTGTAAAATCGATATGCATTAGATCATTGTTGTTATCTGTGGTACGGCTAGGAAATACTGGGCATGATCCATTGCTGTTTACAAATACTGAGCCGAAGAATGTGTTAAAGATGTTGGCTTTAATGGTGTCGTCGTTGCAGTCTTTACCATCAGGTCCTATCAGGGATGGGATAGACCTTGAGTCTTTTAGTTTGTTGTTTACAAAATTGTAAAAAGCACGGGTGGAATTGGTGCTTAGAAGGTTTTCCTCTTGTTTAATGTGATAATTGATGCATTCGGTCTTTATCTGGTGGCATAAATTTTTGTATCGGCTTTTGAAATTGGCAACGTGACCAGATTTGTTTTTCCGCCAGAGTGATCTCTTTTTGGATTGAAGTTTCCTTATTGTTATGGGTAATCTGCTTTTTTGTTTTGTTTTGGGAGTTGTTGTTGGTGCATATAGTTTGATGACTCTTTTGACTTCAAGTAAAAATATGTTGTAATGGTCTTCAACAATATTGCATCCAGTGCATAGAGATTGCCAATCAAGGGATGAGAGATCGTTGTCTATAAGATCATAGTTGCCTTTTTTGAAGTTACAATTGGGGATTACGTCATTGTGGTGATTTTTGTGTGGGCGTATGTTGAGACAAAAGTCAATCATATTGTGGTCACTGCTGAAAAGGGTTCTTTAGTTTGTATTCTGTAAATTAAATTCAAACTATTGCAGAAGATGAGATCGAGGCAGTTGTTTAGTCTAGTGTTGTTGGTTACTAGTTGTTCCAGTCCCAGATTTGTAATAGCATTGTAGAAGGTTGTGTGTATGATTTCAGTTGTACAATCATTTAGGGTCCAGTCAATATGAGGTAGATTGAAATCGCCAAGAAAGATAAAAGGGTATGGGCAGGATGCAGCCCATGTTAGTAATGTATTTAGCTTGTTTACATGTTCGATGGCATAATCAGGTGCTCTGTAACATAGTAAGAATTGAATTGTGATATTTAAGGATAGTTCACAGATGATGGTCTCAGGAAGAGCAAGCTCCTGGGTAACTTGGATATTTTTTAGATGTAAGGACTTTTTATAGAAGATAGCAACACCACCTCCTCTACGAATTTCACGATCTGATCGGTAAACATGATAGTCTCTTACTGTGGTAATGGAGTCAGGGAGAGATGCATTGAGCCATGTTTCACAGACAAATATAATGTCGAATTTAGCCATATTTAGTAGGAGGAAAAATTCAGGTATTTTATTCACGAGGCTTCTTGCATTGAGTAGTTTGCATTTAAGGCCAGCAGTAGTTGGAATTGAGGTAGTTAGGGGCGTGCATGCCTAGTCTTGGGTGATGGTGGATCGGTTGAGGTAGGGTTGTGGTTGAGGGTTAAAGCTGAGTTGCGGGTTGTGTGGCTTACTTTTGATACAGTCAGCATGGTAGTCAATGTACAGGTCCTTCTCTCCATTGTCTAGATGTTTTTTGAGTTCGGTGCGGAGTACACGGGAGCGGGCACGTTGCTGTATGGTTAGGTCAGGGCGACAACGGAGGTTCTTATGGTTGGTGTTGGTTTTGGCGAGTGAATTTATAGTGTAAATGAATTTATGTTTGCTTGATTCATTTTTGCAAATGACCCTGCACAAGCGTGGGGCCACAGAGCCGTCTCTGTTTTTGAGCTCTCGGCCAATGCGGGAAATGTCAAGTATTTCATCAGCGGAGATGGTTGATGCTTGATAATCACTGATGATGTTTCGGACAGTTGTGATGTCATCATTGTCATTGATGTCCTCTAGACCAAATAAGATGGCGTTTGGACGTTTCCGTTCACGCTCAACAGCTTCTCTGATGAGGATTGGGATATCAATATTTGTCTGGGTTGTGTTTATTTGTGGATTGGGTTTTGGATTGGGTTGTGGTTGTTGGGTAGAGATGTGGTTAGTAGCTATTGGATGTTCAGGTTTTTTGCGTTGTGTCTTTTTTTTTTCAAGGTTGGATATTCTTTCTTTTACAGCGTCCAGGGATGCTACTATGGTGTTAAGGGATGTTTCAATGGTTTCAATGGTATCAACTCTTTCCAACAGATCCAGTTTGGGTTTGCATGGTTTGCAGAGATATGGAAACTCATTGGATGATTCCAGGTATTGAATAAATTGCTTGGTTAATCCCAAGCAGTCATGATGAGCGTATTTTTTACACAGAGAACATTTGATGGAGTTTTCATTATCCTTTAGATTTTTGTAGCATTTAAGGCATGTGCAGGAGTCTTGTGGTTCATTGGTGGGGATTATCTTCTCTTTAGGTTGTGCAATAAAAGCCTACTCTGCACCTACTCCAAAGTCACTAGCATGGCTTCTGCCATATGTGCCCTGAGGGATTCCTTCATTTTTATGAGGTTACCCTTTCCAGCTCAAATGGGCAGGTGAGATACATGATGGAGAGGAGATTTCAGCCATTGAATATTTAATGTTTTAAAAGCCTTAAGTGTCATAAGGTCATTTTACATTTGGTCAAGCCTTCCCTTCCAGCATGCAGCTCACTTTCTTTTTCTCGACTTCACCACTTATCCCTCATGTGCTTTTCTTAACTGGTATTTGCAAAGCAGGGAACAAGGAAAGATAGAAAACACAAAACAGAGTACAAGGTTCATGCAGGGATTTTACATTTGGTGAAATGTAAAAATTTCTTTCCTGCAATGTCATATTAGAGTGCTTATCAATTGGTAAACAAGCTGCAGAGTTTGGGAGAGTTTTTACCTGCCTTTCCAAAATTTCTGAGCATTGTGCACTTCCCTCCTGAATATTCCTTGTTGGAGTATTCTGGGTGCCCATCCAAGGTAGGGCATTCCCCTCCCCCAATCAGTGACATTTTTTTTCAGATTTTCAGGAGGAAGCTGGGCTAAGAGCAAGTTAGAGGGCCTACAGATAGGTTCTGTTGATGCTGGGATTTCTTCCTCTCCTTATTCAAGCTCCCACGCTAGTTTTCCAGGAGCTGAAGAATGTGTGCTATCTCTGGGAAACTCACATCTTTCCTCTTCCTACCAGTTTTACTATCAACACAAACTGTGCCTTCCAGACATTCTCCATCTTTGCCCAGGGAGCCACTAACAGCTCTCCTGCCTCACCTAGTGATGGAGAGTGACACATCTTGCCATCCTGATGCCTTCTCCCCAGTCTGCCCAGGCACGTTCCTTTTGGCAGAATAGACTCCACTCCTCTGCCCTACCATGCCCATGACATGCATCTCAGGACTACACTTTACCCAGCACCTGGATCCTGAGACTCCAGAAGGGAAAAACAAAGATGGCAATGGTCAACTGCAGGCATCAGTGAAGTGATAGGAAACAGCAGAGTATGTGGCAGAGTACAGAGCACCCAAAAGAACAGAGATGGGGAGGAACATAGGAAGGTTGGAATAGGTGAAACACTTCTGCAATTGTAAATCTGGGAAGGCCCAAATTTTGAGCACCTGACTGTAGGACCACTGTAACGGCTGTAAATTCAGGAACCAGCCATAAGTCCATTTTTACAGCGCCATTGTAACATTTAACTTCATTGAACAAATGGTTGTAAGTCAAGGACTAAATGTCTATGGAGATTCTCAGTCATCAAGGTCATGGTTGTGTCAAAGGTGCTTTTTTCAAAAGGCAACTGGACTATGTTTTTTGCTTGAGGAAGAAGATGTTTAACTTCTCATCCAAAAAGCTTCATCAATGAACTGATGAAGTTTCTTGGATGAGAAGCAAAATGAAAAAGCACTTTTGAGACAAGTCAAGGACTACTATATGTGTTTTGTTACCTTGACATTTACCTCATCCAAATGCTTGAGAGTGGAAAGAAGAAAAATATATTGAATCCTGTTTGCAAGAAGAACTTTCCCCTCTTTACTCCTCACCTCACTTAAAAATGTGGGACCTAACTAGCATTGTCTATATATAGCATATAATATTAGTTTATATATAAATATCACATTATTTTATACTGGATGCATTATAATTTTTTTCATATGTGTTTTTGTATTTGATTTGTCCATTCTGTATCAATATATATATACTTGGTTTCATATTCATTTGGCAGTTGACCAATCATCTTCCTTTATGAGACCAGTTGCAGTGTCTTGCAAATTTTGGGAATAACTCAAATATATCTACATGTTATCTATCAAATATTATTTTTAATGCCCAACTTCAACATGTTTTTGATTATGTGCCCAAATGAGGTGCAGTCATAATATCTGGTGATTTTACTGCTCATGTGACAGCAAAGGAGGAAGCTTAGGAAAGTACAATTTGTATTAGGCAAAGTAAACCAAAGGAAGCACAGGCTTTTAACATTTACAGCAGTCAGGACATTATTAGTGGGAAACAGCTTCTTAGATTACTCCTGAAAGCATTAGCTTATATGGCATGCACCATGGCAAAATACATGAATCCTGAACTATATTCTAGTTAACACTTGCTTCTGATCATCCATCAAAAATGTAGTATGACGTGAGATACTGATTGTGGCTCTGATAATTACTCAGGCTGTGCAAAAATTTAGTTTGATCTCCAATGCATAAAATGACAGTTCCATTCACAAAGCAGAACTGAACAAATTTGGTCAAATCTGATATAAACTAGAATTCCAAATAGGACTAGAAAACTACCTTGCTATCCTGACACTGCTTGATGATATAGACATGGGAGAAAGACAAATCTCAGAAGCTCTCTATGAATGCTCCAAAAGTGTCTGCCCAACCATACAAGTATCAGTCTTAAATGAGTGCTTAGACCAATACAAATAACCTGAGCTTGTAGACAGTGCATGAAGACAATGAAGAATGACAATGCAAAAAGTTCATTTGGGGTTTGGAAGAAGCTGCACAAAAACATGAGTACTATATGCACTTTACACTTGCAGATAGCTAACTGGGAAAATGAATCAACAAATAATAGTACACACAGCTGCTCTTTTCTCAGTAGCTTTCTTGATAGCAACTCTGGTAATAAAAATATTTTACAACTAATGCAGGGACTTATGAGCTGATAACAACGTATGCTGGTATAGTTGTACAAGATAACTTTATCTAAGGAAAATAACAATAAATAATCTTCTCAAACAGATTAACAGATAATCAGAGTTGGAAGGGACCTTGTAGGGAGACCCTACACCATTTCTGACAAATGGCAGTCCAATTTCTTCTTGAAAGTCTCAAGTGATGGCGCTCCCACAACTTCCGAGGGCAAGCTGTTCCATTGGTTGATTGTTCTCACTGTCAGAAAGTTTCTCCTTATTTCCAGGTTAAGTCTCTCCTTGCTCAGTTTCCATCCTTTATTCCTTGTCTGGCCTACAGGCACTTTAGAAAATAGCTTGATCCCTTCCTCTCTGTAGCAGCCCCTCAAATATTGGAAGACCGCTATCATGTCTCCCCTAGTCCTTCTCTTTACTAGACTAGCCAAGCCCAGTTCCTGCAACTGTTCATTGTATGTTTTAGCCTCCAGTCCCCTAAACGTCCTGGTTGTTCTTCTCTGTCCTTTTTCTAGAGTCTCAACATCTTTTTTATAATGTGGTGAACAAAACTGGATGCAGTACTCTAGGTGTGGTCTTACTAAGCCTTTATAGAGTGGTATTAGTACTTCCCTTGATCTTGATTGTATCCCTCTGTTAATACAATTTAGGATTGCATTAGCTTTTTTTGGCTGCTGCTGCACACTGCTGGCTTATATTTAGCTGGTTGTCCACTAAGACTCCAAGATCCCTCTCACAGTTACTGCTATTGAGCCTGGTTTCACCCAGTCTATATGTGTACTTTTGGTTTTTCTTGCCTAAGTATAGGACTTTACTTTTCTCTACATTGAATTTCATTTTGTTAGATATGGTCCAGTGTTCTAGTCTGTCAAGATCCATCTGGATCTTGATCCTATCTTCTTGGGTGTTAGCTATTCCTGCCAGCTTAGTATCATCTGCAAATTTGGTAAGTTCCCCTTCTATTCCGTCATCTAAGTCGTTAATGAAGATATTGAAGAGTACTGGGCCTAAGACAGAACCTTGTGGTACCTCACTGCTTACTTCCCTCCATGTAGACTTAGACCCATTAAGGACTACTCGTTGAGTACGGTTTGCCAGCCAGTTGCGAGTCCATCTAGTGGTGGTGTTATCTATTCCACTTTTTTCTAGCTTACTAAGAAGTAGGTTGTGGTCTACTTTGTCAAATGCCTTGCTAAAATATAAATATATTATGTCCACAGTATTTTGCTGGTCTACTAATTTAGTCACTGTGTTGAAGAATGAAATAAGATTGGTTTGGCATGATCTGTTTTTAACAAACCCGTGCTGACTGCTAGTTATTACTTTACTTGTTTCTAGATGTTGACAGATCTGTTTTTTTATTATCTTGTCCCGGGTATTGATGTTAGGCTGATTGGTCTATAGTTTCCTGGGTCTGTTTTTTTAAATCTTTTTTGAAGATGGGAACCACATCAGCTCTTTTCCAGTCCTCTGGTAGTTTTCCGGTGCTCCAGGAGTTTTGAAAGATATGATGCAGTGGTTCTGAGATGATCTTGGCCAGCTCCTTTAAAACTCTGGGATGTAATCCATAAGGCCCGGTGATTTGTTTTCATCAAGATCAGACAGGTGTTCTCTTACTATTTTTTTTTGCTTATTTTAACTTTTATTTCTGGTCTATCTTTTACAGTTATGTTTTTGGTGGGTTGAGCTGTAGTTTCTTTTTGCGTGAAGACGGATACAAAGAATGAGTTAAGTAGTTCTGCTTTCTCTCTGTTGCCTGTTACTTCCTTGCCATCTTCTCTCTTTAGTGGACTGACTGTTTCCTTGATTTTTTTCTTGTTATTTATATGTTGGAAGAAATTTTTTTATTTATCTTTGACTTTTGTTGCAAGTCTTTGTTCGTTCTGAGCCTTTGCTTCTCTCTCTCTCTCTCTCTCTCTCTCTCTCTCTCTCTCTCTCTCTCCTCTCTCTCCCCTCCCTCCCTCCCTCCCTCCCTCCCTCCCTCTCTTAGTGACCATTTTACTTAATGACTATTTTGCTGATGGGACAATTGCATGGTCTTCATATACTTTTTACATACTATTTGGGATTCGAGGGGCGATAACCACTAAATATCATAGAAGGCAAGATGGCTAGGAACTGAAAGAAGAGTCAGTGTAATAATAGAAGCATTTAATTTCTTAATAAAATTGCTATGTAATCCTGAGGCCATGTTTTTTTCCTTCTACAATTCCAGTATTCAGTATAGAAAGAAATATTTGATATGATGAACATTGAAACATTCAAGTGTAACTGAAGTAAGATTGCCCAGGATCAGGTTACTATGTCGGTGAGAGTCAGAACTGATTGGCAGTAATCTGCCACAACTTGCTGATATTTTCTTGTTAATATTAATTTAAACATAATTCACAAAGCAGTATGGTTTTAGTTGTGTACACAAATGTATACAATGCCAGACATGGTAGGACCAAATAAATCTATAATATTAATAAGATAACACATAGCTGAATTTTGCTCTGTTGGCAAAATTCAGTTATGTTAGCAAACTACATCAATGACCTGACAACATTGATGACAATGTTGACATGATAATTATGTTAATTATGTTGATTTAAGATAATAACAAATAGAATAGAATAATATAATATAATATAATAAAATAGAATAGAACAGAACAGCACAACAGAACAAAACAGAATAGAATAGAATTCTTTATTGGCCAACTGTGATTGGACACTCAAGGAATTTGTCTCAATGTTAGCTATATTCAAGTGATGCTGATCAGCAGAATTATCACGAAAGTCTAGTCAAACTCTTAATTTGCAGCAACATCAAGCTATCAAATGAATAACTTGTCAAGGCCATCATTTTTACTAATATAACTTATGTCTGTGAAAACTGAACCATAAGAGAGGTAGTATTTAGGAGGAAAAAAAATCTGCTTCTTTGAATGGTGCTCAAAATATTTGGACCACAAGAAGAACATGTCCTTCAATATTACATGACATAAAATCAGGCTGCTCACAATATTTATGATATTTAATATGAAGGTAAGAGTCACTGGAGAATACCTTAATGTATAGAAAATGAAAGGTTACTGAAGGAATAAATGAAAATGAAGTAGTTTGAAGCCATCACTGATAAGACAAGCTCAAAGAAGCAATTCTGGTGATATGATGTACATTGAGACATAGAAAATCAAAACAATAATAAAGAGAAAATAAATTAATAAAGCAACAAAAAGAGAGGGAGAAAAAGGGTGACCAATTTCACCTAGAAACCTTTAATTTAAATCACAAACCAGTTCTTCAATATTATGTTTCGGGTAAGTTTTTTTTTTTTTTAATCCGCTTTTATCAACTTTGATGTGATTGTTAAAAAAGAAATATTGTGGTCAATGTTATTATGACATAAAACAATATTTTGAGCTTTGCTTATTCCAATTCTTTTGAAATATTAAAAAATGATGATTGTTGGAATGCCTAAGAAACTGTTTTTGGTGTACATGTTTATGTGTAAGAATTTCAGAAATTGCTTTAAAGTAACGTATTACTGGAATCTCCAGATCCAGTGGAGTATTTTTATTCTTGGGGTGATTTTCATTCTCTTTATAGTTTTCCATGCTTCTCCAAAATCTGTTTGACAACTACAGAAGTGATGGAAGGATTCAGAGAAATGGGGAATCTTCTTTGCCCTTCCCTGTGATCAAGTTGTTCTTGAACTCTAGTCAATGAAAGAGCTTGCAGGTTGAGCAAATATAACTGATTGAAATGATTAATCTCTTCTGAAGATATTCTCCTTAACATATGTACCAGACAAACAGCATTTCTACAAGGTCATCGTGTGAAAGAATAACCTTGGAAATAGGGAAATAATGAGT
Source organism: Notechis scutatus (assembly GCF_049901735.1). Lineage (NCBI taxonomy): Eukaryota > Metazoa > Chordata > Lepidosauria > Squamata > Elapidae > Notechis > Notechis scutatus. The sequence continues at coordinate 97,090,990 of NC_142010.1, forward strand.
GACTGCTAAGAGAGAACTTAGCAGAAAAGTCCTGAGTTTTAGAGAAAGAAACCCTTTCTCGATTTTCTTTAGTATAATATGGGACAGAGAACAATTTCAAGGAGCTGTGGTGGCACAGTGGTTAGAATGCAGTACTACAGACAAATTCACTGCTCACTGCTAGAAGTTATAATCTGACCAGCTCAAAGGGGACCCAGATTATTGGGAACAATATGCTGACTCTGTTAAATTGCTTAGAGAGGGCTGTAAAGCACTGTAAAGTGGTAAATAAGTGTAAGTGGTATTGCTATAATTGATTGATTGATTGATTGCCTTTGATTCTGATTCAGGTCCCCCTCAGTGACTTCATGGAGAAATCCCTGCAGTTTTCTTGGCAAGGTTTCTCAGAAGTGGTTTGCCATTGCCTCTTTATTAGGTTTGAAAGAAATGACTGGTCCAAGGTTCCCTCCACTAGCTTTATGCCAAAAAACAACACTGGCACTCACAGTCTCCTGGGTTTTAGCCACTACACCAACTGTATCTCTATTCTATTTTACTAAAAAAAGAATCATTCACAGAATCCTGTCATGGCTGTTTCTTGATTTTATCTATCTCAAAAGACTGATGCTTCAAGACAAATTCAATAAACAGCAAGATTTGTCAAACATAATTAAGTACTAACTTCTAAGATTTTTATGTCTCCATTCCAGGAGACTTGGGGAAAAGATTACTGACCAGATATGCAAATATTTTAGTTATTTTCTTTATCATCTGACTCTAAAATCTCCAAAATCTTTGTGTGTGTGTGTGTGTGTGTGTGTGTGTGTGTGTGTGAGAGAGAGAGAGAGAGAGAGAGAGAGAGAGAGAGAGAGAGAGAGAGAATGAGAGAGAACGAGAACTATATTCATGATCTGTTCTGTGCTATGTCACAGTATCAGTAGTAGCTTCATTCAGAAACAGCTGGTGATTATACATTCCCACTGAATTATAGCTTTTATGCAAAAACAAGATGAAATTGAGCATTTTCCCACAAGGCTATGTTTTTACTTTGAGTATTTTGTAAGTTTAAGATATTTAATAAATCACACAACCATAACTTACAAATATCTGCATGCAAGAATAATCAGACAATGGCTCTTCGAAGAAGATGAGTGTTTCAGAAATGAGAATATAAATAAAATAAATAAAGGGGCTTCTGGGCTTAGCTGCCCCTTGTCCCACCCCTTCCCCTAAAAGGAAGGGTACTATGTACATTGCCGCTGTACAGTATAATGAACTATTGGTAGAATGGTTAGTATTGAAATATTATAATGGCTTACAATAAAATAAATGAAGCACAAATTACAGTATATTTTGTTCTTTAATACTGTGGTGGATTACAGTAAAATTAGTTTTAAATAAAGGTCTTTTTTTAAAAAAAAAAGGTGTTGACCTTTATTACATTATGCATTATGTTTATGTTTAAACTAACCATACATTATGTCCAACTTCTCTCAACAAATGTGTACCTTAGCAACACACATTTAAACAACTACAGTAATTTCTTGAGTGTCTAGTGACATTTTGCTTCAGAGTTGAGGAATAAATGTGTTGGCAAAATAAATGAAACCAAAAGTTGTTCAAGGTACAATGATGTACAGTATATAATAACATTGCCAGTGTTATATGCATATCTTCCATGTTAGCATTTCCTTCTTTCAATCACAGAAAAAACTTCGTTGTGCCAGAATTTATGTAAAGCATTCCTGGAAACCAGGCACATCAAGTATAAATGGATTTTCCTTCCTTCCTTCCTTCCTTCCTTCCTTCCTTCCTTCCTTCCTTCCTTCCTTCCTTCCTTCCTTCCTTCCTTCCTTCCTTCCTTCTCTCCTTCCCTCCCTCCCTTCCCCCTCCCTGAATTGAGGAGGCTGTTTTGTCTGGTGGCTGCTTATACTCTTCTTATTTATTCTTGTTTTGCCAATTTCTTATCATTGGCTATACTGATACTGAATACCCGCAAGATAATTTATGTCAGTTGTTACACCATTGGTGCAAATAATATATGCAGATGACATAAATTGATGTGAATGAGGTGACATGACAATTATATAACCTTGGAAATTATAGAAATTACATTAGAGATGTAAATTTGTAACTAATGGACATTTTCATTTAGTCGGCAACCCTTTCTCCCCAATGGTTTGTTAAATCAAGGTTTTATAGCACAGACTTTCTTTTTTTTAAAAAAAAAAATAGTACAGATTCAGCAACTGTATCTATAATGTACTTGACTGAAGACCACATAGTCCCCATTGTGTTATTTATTTGAACTGGGTTGTTTGAATTGGATGTCTGATGCATCTGTTTAGATTTCATTAGGAATGAGTCTGTGTATTCCTAGCGGACCAAGGCATAGCAGCCTTTTTAAAGGGGACATCTGGGAAAAGGAAGAAGCAGCTGCAAAAGAAAGAGATGATGTCTCTCAGTTATTTCATGAAAGCAAGAATGCTGTCCTGGGCCAGTCAAAGGAAAAAGCATATGAGCTTGGCACAGCTTCTGTGCAGCAGCTGGATGGATGCCTAAGGGCAACACTATCCTCTCTATGATCTGAGAGAAAACAGATAGTAAAGTCTATTCAGGAACCACCAGCAGGCAGAAGTTTGCAAACTGTGTTTGATTCACTCATGCACTTATTTCTTTATGGAATAAAACCAGCAAAGAGTTACAATATTAGCTCTGACTTTTTGTTTTTCCTTTTGTTTTTCCTCCTCTATATATCAGCCTTACCATTTTTAAAAAAGAGTAGCACACATTAGAATCTTAAAATGTTGCAATAAATCCCCCCCCATCTCTATTGCAATAAATTTAAACTATCATAGGATAGCTCATAAGATAGGATCACGGAATGTGACTACCATCATGCAATATGCACTTCATTGTTGTTTTTTTAATGAAGAACACAAAATGTTTATGGAAAATATGGCACAATAATCCAAGCTTATAAATCCAAGAGAACAGCCATAGCCATCAGCACCATCAAAACCTAATTTGAATATGGAGCTGAGAAGTGGATTAATTAAATGCTAAAAATAAATAAATGTATATCCATGTCACTACTAGCACATAATGGGGAATGTGTTCTTCCATGCATAATCCACTGAAAATTAACAAAGTTAAGAAAATACAGAGCAAAAGACATTAAGGAGGGCAAATTACTTCCTTCCTCCATAATTCTTACACTGCAGGATCCCTAGGTAGCTCACTATAAAAAGCAGAAAAAGGAGAATGATTAGCAGTTCATTAATATACTGTGTTTGAACATGGAAAAGAGATGATAACATTTTCAGAATGAATGACTGTGGCAATAGCTGCATCAAAAATCTCCCTTAATCCTTCTAATCAATCTTTCTACAACATATGGGATACTTGGACTACTTTTTGCAATTATATTTGTTATTACTATTACTGTTATTATTCCCTTTAAGAAGTATTCTCTTTAATGAGTGCTGTGTTGTGAAAAGATCTCTCATTGTATTAAGATCCTATTAAAAACCTAAGGGCTTTCCTGTTTACTTAATTGTTTATTTTTGGTAATGCATTCTAACTTCCATCAACCAATGAGGCTCAGCTGGGAGAGAATATTTGAAATAAAAAGAAAGGCTAGACAGGAAACAAATAGGGAAATATCTGAAGCTGCCACTTGTTTCCTCCCCTCCAAACTCTTGACCACATATTTGATTACTAATGCTATTTCTTATTATATATTTCTAATTCACAATGACATAATTATATGGTCTTTGATGCTATGGATAGATATAATATTTCTATACTGATCTCAGCCAAAATGAAAAGAGAAAGTATACTTCAGAATTTATCAGCATCCTGTTCAAAGGGTTGAACAACAACAAGATTCAGTGATAAGAAAAGATCCTGCATTTAGGCACAAAAAACCAAATGTGTAGGTGTAAAACAGGGGACACTCGGCTTAGCAGTAGTATATGTGAGAGGGATCTAGGCATCCTGGTGGATCACCACTTAAATCAACAGTGTCCTGCAGCTGCCGAAAAAGCCAACATAATACTAGGTTGCATCAACAGAGGGGAAGCAATAGTACTGCTTTATACTGCGCTGGTAAGAACACATTTGGAATACTGCATCCAGTTCTAGTCACCACAATTCAAAAAAGATGCTGAGGTCCTAGCCTAGAAAGAGTGCAGAGAAGAGGAACAAAGAGGATTATAAGGAATCTGGAGGCTAAATCATATGAGGAACATCTAAGGGAACTAGATAGGTTTAGCGCCTAATGAAGGGAAGGCTCAGGGGAGACTTGATAATAGTTTTCCAGCACTTGAACATCTCTCACAGGGAAGACAGTGTGAAATTATTCTCCTGAGCACGTGAGAGCTGGACAGGAAGCAATAGATGGAAGTTTGTCAGAGTGAAATTCAACTTGGAAATAAGGAGAAATTTCCTGATAACAATTAATCCATGGAACAGCTTGCCTCCCACAGCTATGGGTGCTCCATCACTTGAGGTTTTCAAGAAAACATTGGACAACCATTTGTCTGGAATGTATAAATGTTCCTCCTTGAATAGGAGATTGGATTAGAAGAACTCCAAGGTCCCTTCTAGTCCTATGATTCTATGATTAGGCATAAATGACTATAGATAAAGCTAAAAGTTTTCTTGATCCTGCCTGATGTGTTAAAATACTACTCTGCTTTAACTAAACTGCAATCAGAAAGTTACATTTAATTTTTAAGTTGTAATTCAGTAGCATTCTTAATATTTTTTTAAAAAAACCTTACCTCTACTCACATAAATTTAAATTTATTTGCATTTGTGTGCATGTGAAATGTAGCAGTATTCTTAACAGTTTTAAACATTAATTTGAACATTGGTTTAAATAAATATATTTCTGAGAGATTCTACAAGGGTTTTATTGTAAATCAAAAGGAAAATAATTGCAATACCACTATATGGAGGGTCATGCTAGATTACCAGGATAAAAATCCTTAACTATACCTGTTTTCAAATGAAATCTAAGCACGGCACAAGACATAAGACATAATCAAGTTGAATATAGATGGAAAAGAAACAAGGCAGATGTTTATATCACACTTCTAACAAAACCACTGTTTTGATTTTTTTTTAACTGTAGAACTCATTTCGAAGATGCTGATCCAGCTTTCTTGAAGATTTTTTACAATTGGAGTTCTCTTGACCTAAAATGATTCAGAAACTGAAGCTAATAGACAAATGTAGCAAAGTGTTTCATTGAAACAGCATGCCACTCCTATATACATACTTTTATCGTTAGTATTAGCTTGGTATGAATAGCAACACAAACCAAAATATACTGTATATCTCTAAATTCTCTGTATGTCAGTTTAGGCAGAATTCCTAAGGTTTTTCTTGATCAAACAACAATTGGTCTTAAAGTTTATCAAAGTATTTATTATTTATTTGTTTGTGTGTTTGTTTATTAAATGAATATGCCATCCATCTTGAGGTGAAGTATCTCAGAAAGAGATCTCTACAGTTCACAATTGCTGTTGTTCCTAGATTTACACTGCTATCTTCTGGTAGTTATAAATGCTAGTTTCAAAATCAATTCATCTTGCACAGAATTTTCAGTACCTGGAACAGAATGATAATATTCACTAAGACCCATTTATTTGTTTAAGTTCTTTTCCAGAAGTTTCTCTGTTTTTCTGTGCCACATTATTTTTATTGACTCAAATAACTACTGGCTGAGTAAGGATTCCTGTAGTGCTTGATTTGATAGAAATCAAATTCAGAGTGGAAACATCAAATTTCTCTTGGATCCTCTAGTGCCGTGATGGTGAATTTTTCCATGTTGTGTGCCAAAAGTGTGCACACTCGCGTGCCTGCACCCATGATGCAATGTGCACATGTCTCCCCTGCCCCCCTATGTATGCGCACCAACCCCTTGTGCATGCACCGCGTGCCTCTGCGCATGCATGTGCATCTCCCAGGCATGTGTCTCCCCCTGTGAATGCACGGCAGATATCTGACCATCAGATGGGTGGCAGGGGGGTGCACATGCGTAGTGGGGCTCTTCCAGGTGACCTCTCTCATGCTGGCAGAAGTGGCTCTGCGTGCCACTTCCGGCATGCATGCCATAGGTTCACCATCATGGCTCTAGTACACGGATGTCAAACTCACTGAATCATCTTGCCATCACATGATGTTTCATGATGGTTTTTTTTCCATTTGTGAAGCTGGGATGGGCATGGCCTGCATGTGACACAACGGGCCTGTGGGCCACCAGTTTGACACCTCTGCTCTAGTGGATGGTACTAGAAGCCAGGAATACTTTTCTGCATCTTTAAATTAATTAAGTACAGTATATATATATAAAGCTATTGCCACATGTATTTTAATTATAAGCAGAATAGTATTATTTTAATGCAGACTATAGAGGGATTGTTTTCAAAACTTGCAAGCTCTACTTGGTTAAAAAAGTATTTAGTCTCTATCTGTTTGGTTAGTATTATACAGATGGTAATAAATTAATTATTAATGCTAAAATTTTAGATAAACAAGGTACACAAATTTAATTACTTACTTACTTACCTACCTACTGACTGACTGACTGACTGACTGACTGACTGACTGACTGACTTACTGACTTACTTACTTACTTACTTACTTACCTACTTACAAAATTTAGGTACTGCTCATCTCATTCTCAAATTGGCAGTTTTGTATTTATTTCTAAGTTTCTAAAAAACACACACCTCGATTTCTAGAATTCAACTTGTAGAAGTTGTTTCCACAACACCAGTCACTTTAGCAAATTGTATTTAAAAATCTAGGTGCATGCCATATTGAAGCAAAGAAACAATCTATTTTCAGAAAATGAAATATTATGTGTAATGACATATTATTAGATAATTTATCTTCAAGTTCTTATTGGGTATCAACTTGCACAATGCTGCAACTGCCAAAAGAGCCAACATGATTCTTGGCTGCATCAACAGAGGTATAGCATCAAGATCATGGGAAGCGATAGTGCCTCTTTATACTGCACTGGTAAGACTACATTTGAAATACTGCACCCAGTTCTAACCACTACAATTCAAACAAGAAGCTGAAGCCTTAGAAAGAGTGCAGAGAAGAGGACCAAAGAGGATTATAAGGAATCTGGATCCTAAGTCATATGATGAATATCTAAGGGAACTAGATAGGTTTAGCGCCTAATGAAGAGAAGGCTCAGGAAAGACTTGATAATAGTTTTCCAGTACTTGAAGAGTTGTCACAGAGATGAGGGTGTCAATTTCTTAACCTAATTTATCTTAGGGTTCCTATTAGGTGTCAAGTTGCACAATGGTATAAATTGTTGGTTTACTCACAATTATGTATCTTTACAGTGCTATTTAATTTATAATTACATAAACCAGGGGTGTCAAACTCATGGCATCACACCGTCATGTGATATATTGTGACTTTTTCCCTCTTTGATAAAATAGGGGTGGCCAGCACATGACACATCTAGCACATGGGCCCTGAGTTTTACATCCCTGTTATAGACTATTATAAATAGTTGACTATTTGAGTTTAACATTACCTGCTTTATATCACATCTTTAATTCATGGTCATTTTGTAGCTACATAAATACAAGGTAGACCTTGAAGAATGAGGGAAAAAAGAGAGGAAAAGTTGATAAAAATAAACAAAATAAAAATCCAAGTGAAAGTCAGGTATCTGCATCTGCACCTAGAGAGCCAGCTACTGAGAAAGCATTGAACTTTATCTTCCTGGTTTCTTTTAGGTATTAGCTTCAAAAAGCAATGCATTTCCCTTAGGCTGAAATAAGCTTGTCAAAGTTCTCAATTGGACTCATATATTGAGAGTAAATTCATTTAATTGTAAAGTTGATTTAATTTAGATAATAATGAATCTAAGCTAGCCAGTTTAGTTTGCAAAGAAACATAGAATAAAACTAAACATTATTCAGTAGCTTGGTGGAAAAAAGGAGGAGCTGGAAGAGAAAAAAAATCTTGCTATTTAGAAAAATCTTACACAAGAAATAATAACTTGAAACAAGCTGTGTACTCACTATATACAAAGGTTTTGATGCATTGATGGATCAATCATTGGTATATATTTTAAGGATAAATGGAAAAAATACTTTATGTACAATTTTTAAAACCACCAGAAATCTAAAATTGACAAAAATTCTATGGATTTTATTGCTGTCTACATATTTGATGGTTTCACATGAGCAACTTGATTTATGAGTTACTTTAATCAAAGTACTTGGATTTATGCCACTTTAGTCCAACTGACGGCCAAATACTATATAACTGCTGGCTTATGTGTAAATCTGATTTGCTCTTGCCAAAGGCAGATATACCTAAAACCACTAACTGTATTACAAAATCAGTAGGCACCAGCTTTTTCTCACAACAGAGCCTGAATTGTATTAGGTCACACTGGGCATATGTTGGACACCAAAAGAACAACAAACTCGTTCCTCATATTTCACAATGAATCCATGCTGTGAACAAAAGGTGTTACAAAAAAGAAGAAAGCATAAAATGTGGTAGTTACATTGCCAACCAGTAAAAAAACACGAGTTTTATATTATATTGGTACTAAAATTCTGCCCTGACTCCCAATTGCCTACTAGGCACAATTTAATATATTGGTGTGAATTCTTTGTATCTTTTGTATTAGTTTTAAAAGCCATCTTGACACCAATATTCCCCATCCCATTTTTAAAATCCTTTCTAGTTTTGATTTTACCACATATCAGTATGAGTAAGAAATACAGAATGCTTTCTGTCAAATTATCTTGTCAATCTTTTCCCAGAAGTTGTATAACCAATTGTTTCTTCTCAGATATATTCTCTATTTGATTTATTAATTTTCTCATTCAAATTAAATTGTGCAGATGTGCTTCCTCTGTCACACAGCTGACTGGAATCAACTTCACAAGCGAAGAGGGAGAAACTCAAGGTAATACTCATGTAAGATGCAAGAAAGAACAACAGCTTATATTGAGAGAACTAGTTTAACCTAGATACAGTTAAAATAAAATAAAATGTTAAAGTTAGCCTTGGTGAAGAAGTTATCCGATGCACCATTTGGGCCTCCACAGGCCTCCTTCAGCCTATTCCAGGCCAAAATGAAGCTTTTGAGGGCGGATCCACTTGGAAGCTCCATTTCAGCCTGCAATGAGAGGAAGAGACACACGGAGATCCAGAGAATTGGAGGACCAAATTCATCCCTCAGAAGCTCCATTTTGGTCTGCAAGAAACCAGGGGAGGCCCATGGAGGCCCAAGCAGAGCATCAGAGGGCTGGATCCAATTTCAACAGCAATGTTCAGGACAGATGTTGCAGAACCTCTGCAGTTGTTTCTAATAGTGAACAACTGCCATGGTGCTGCAAGTGTCATAGTTTTGGGACTTGTTCGTAAACACTAGGGGGTGCTTATCACGTAACTTTGAACATTGACTAAGAGAATACTCATAACCCAGGGATTACCTGCATTTTAATCCTTTTTTTAATGCAACTCAGCAGATCTTCCTAATATGAAAGCTAAAGATTTCTATAGTATATTTAACAGTACTTTCTTTCACAATTAATCGAGCCATGTCTTCCTCCTTTGTAAAGGATTTACTTTATAAAGGAAATGAGTTAACGTGTCATTCAAACTCTTAATGTGATTTGTTAGATTTAGGCTTAGCTCAGTGTGCAAATTGAAGCATTGTGGATTACCTGTGAATCCATGTTTCAAAATCCTGGTTAATGAAATCTCAACCAATATGTGTTTTAGGCCAATAACCTAACATCACCTATGCTCTATCTCAGCTTAATCTTTGATTTCTTACAACCTTATCTTTACAACTGAAGTCTTCTTTGTTAATTCTAGAAGAAAAGGGGTAGACAACCAGCAAACAAAAATGCAACCACAAGCAGAGGTGGTATTCAGCAGGTTCTCACCAGTTCTGGAGAACCGGTAGCAGAAATTTTGAGTAGTTCAGAGAACCGGCAAAAACCACCTCTGACTGGCCCCACCCCCATCTAGTCTCTGCCTCCCGAGTCCCAGCTGATCAGCTGGGTCTTCTTTTGTAGCTCTACACAGGAGAACATAGTTGGAAAGCAGGTTAGTGGGGTGGGGAGGGAATGGGACTTTGCAGTAACCTTCCTCCAGGAGTGTGGTGGAAATGGAGATTTTACAGTATCCTCCCCCTGCCACACCCAACAAGCCATGCCCAAAGAACTGGTAGTAAAAAAATTTGAATCCTACCACTGAGTCCACAAGGTAATAAATGTTAATATTGTTTTATATGCCATTTCAGTTTTGGGGCTTAGAAATTTAAAAATCAAAATAATATTCTGTGGGGAAACCATTTAATTATTGGTGTCAATCTTCCCCGTGAAAGTGAATGGTTCAGAAAAATGATATAAAATTTGAATCAAATATGATGATGCAATAAAATTGTATTTTCTTTTCTTTAAAGATAAATTAATTATCAGATTTGGATGTTATCCACTTGCAAATTCTTAAACAATAAAAAATGTGAAAACATTCTTATTTTATTTAAAATATTTACATTATGTCTAAGAGTTCCACTCTATAAGAAATTGGAAGAGAGACCAGTTTTTGAAGGTGATATAAGAAATTACAAGCTGGGTACTTTAATATTTGCTCTGGATAAATGAGCCATAAGTGTTCTGTTGAAGAAGAATAAGCACAGTTCTGTCAAGATAAATACTATAATTTATTTGAGATTATGTGGATAGGGATGAACTAGTAGATGCTTGTTACTTGAACTTTTTAAAAAAGGTTGATCAGATCCTTATAGTAAGATTTTGAATAAATATAATAGTCATGGAATGAAAGGATCTTTATCTTATGAACATTATATATGGTAAGAAGTAAAAAGAGATAAAGAGTAGGAATAAATGATACATGGATCTCACATAAAAAAATATAAGAAAAAATAATTTATGAGATTCATTATCCAACTGGACATTCTGGGAAAAGACTACTCCGTGTTTGTCCTAGGGAGCAATTGGATTTTTTGTATACTAACACATCTAGGAAGGGAAGTTGGTTGTTAGCTTCTGTTTCCATGGTGAATTGTATTTTGGGGTGTAGGCTGTTGAGGTGTGTGAGGAAGTTGTTCAGTTTTTCTTTCCCGTGTGGCCAGATTATGAAGGTGTCATCTATGTATCTGAGCAAGAGTTTGGCTAGATGTCTTAGTATACAAAAAATCCAATGGCTCCCTAGGACACACCATCTACCAGAAGAAAACACATACAAACTGCTATCTACACGCACTCTCACACCACCACCCAGCACAGATCAATTCCGTAACCGAGACACTCATCTCCAGAACAAAATGCTTAGCTGACGAACAACACCTAAAAACCGAACTACACACTCTCACTAATGTACTAACAGCCAATGGATTCCAAAGAAAGAAGATTACCCACCTAATCCAAAAAGAAACCCCAACCAAAATCCAAGACAGAGAACAAGAGAACGGCAAAGCCCTCCTCCCATATATAAAAGGCACTACAGACAAAATCAGCAAGATGCTCCAAAAACACAACATTAAAACATCATTCTGCACAAACAGAAAAATATCCACCATCCTAAGAAACCCTAAAGACAAAATTGAGTTAGAAAACCAAGGAGTATATGAAATCCCATGCACCGCCTGCCCCACCACATACATCGGACAAACCAACAGAAGAATAAGTGTACACATTGAAGAACACAAGAACTCAATCAAAAAAGAAGAACCGACCTCTTCCCTGGTCCAACACCTCAAAGCCACAGGACATGAGATTGTCTTTAAAAATACCAGAACGATCGCCAAAACCAAACACTTCAACAACAGAATAATCAGAGAAGCCATAAAGATAGAAAAACGCCCACACAGCATGAATAAACGAGATGATACCTCCCGCCTACCAGCCATTTGGAAACCCGCCCTCATTAACAAATGAGTACCTAACATGAAGAATGACACCAGACCCACACCCACGAGGGCCACACAAGATGCAACCACCACACTTCCATGTAGAAAGCAGACTCACACCCACACAGAAGATGAGACACGACCACGGACCAGAAGTCGTACTGCAGCTGCATCACTACCTGCTTCAAACTCCTCTGACCCATACATGAAGCGAACTGACGCCCACCATGAAGATGTGGCACAACCACGAACGCAAAGCCAAACAACAGGATCACAGCTCACCAGCTTAAATCCCCCAGCAACTAAGACTAACCTGAGCACAACCAAGCCCCCACCTGAACAGAACACACCCTCAGCCAATCAGAACACAGCCAAGCCCCCACCCAATCAGAACACAGCCAAACCCCCAACCAATGAGAACACACCCCCACCCAATCAGAACACAGCCAAGCCCCTACCCAATCAAGTCACACCCCCACTAGCAGTTAAAAGGAAGAAGCAGCTGCAAGCTCACATTATTCCAAGAAGCACAAAGCCGAAGACACAAGCCTGAAGATGATGAATGAGACTTCATCGAAACGTCGCCTAGATACTTCCAATTTTATGTGGGAGAAAACCCAAATAATGTATACAGAAGCCTGATGATGGCAGATGAGATTCTGCCAAAAAGTTGCTACAACTTTAAAAGCACAACTATAATGACGTGGGAAAATACCCGAACAAAGCTGAATACCATACATGTAAGTACCCACAAAAACTTAAGAAAACACAAACACACACACACACACACACACACACACACATATGCATGAAATAAATCTCATTCAACATGATTGACTAGCTGGATTAATAATGTAATCTACTTATTCTGGGAATATCCTTAAGCATTTTGATCCTAACCAGTTTTTCAATGGTATTAATTCTAATATCAGATACACTAACAGTCATCTTTCCTGACTTTCCTGAACAAAGTAATAAAGACAGTCTTTGGCTAATAACTTTAGAAGGAAGCATAAAAAATTAATAGATAGATGATAAATGATAGATAGATAGATAGACAGATGGACAGACAGACAGACAGACAGTATTTGGTATCCAAATTTCCATCACCTTTCACTTGTCAAGCATGACATCTTCTGATGACATTATTTAGCAGTGGCAATCCTAGTAGTCCCTATTATAATTGTTAATCAAATTTGTGTTAGGTAAAGACTCATTCCAATCCAAGAAATTCTTGTCTTGGTCACTCTCAGCCCCAAGCCTTGGTAACATAAGGGAAAACTTCCTCTACTTCCTCTTGATCTTTCCCACCTTCCTATCTTCCCCATCTCTTCCATTTGCCTGCCCTCCTACTCACTGCTACCAGTTGCCTCTATCACCCAACTTTGCCCATTACTGAACTCAGTGTATTGCATGTTGCTATTGTATTCATTCTTCTTTTGTGCCATCTTATTTCATGCAAGTGCAGCCAGAGCTTCTCTTGCATGCTGTCATCTACCTTCATTTGTGCACCAATCAGGACTTCCAATATCTACCCTAGCTAGGGAGCACTCTGCCTAGGACCTCCTTTTGTGCACCAGATAGTGGCCTTCTTTTATGAAAGGAGAATGACACTCAAAAGAATTCCCCAGCTGCACTGGATTGAAATAAGGACCCAGCTAGAAGGTTCCTTCTTTAGCAATGCTACTGACAGGGCATTCTTTCATGAAGCAAGCTTCTTTTGTGAAAAAAGGCTCTGGGAAGTATAGAAATGAAAACACTGACTGGTATGTGAACAGAGATCCTGGCCAGCACACAAATAAAAATTCCGGGCAAGGTACAAATTCTGGGCAAGGCGTATAGCAGTGTGAATTGTGATGGTCATGGCAGTGATGGATATGGCAAGGCAGCAGTAGCAGCTGGTTGGCAGTGGGTAGGTGGTTGCCAAAAGGCAATTGTAAATATGAATGGACCTGCGTTTTGTTCACATGACCATGAGGCAGTGCAGTGGCCAGAATGTTGGTCATAAGTTGCTTTGTTCAATATCATCCTCACTTTCAACAGTTGTTGAACAAATCGATGTTAAGTGAGGACCAGCTGTAAGTGATATGATGCAAATTGTAAGCAAATAATATTTTACATTGATTATTTCTAAGAGCATTGGGTGAAGTTTAAACTATATGCTATGCAAATGCTTATGGATTAGCTAAACAAGATGGATGATAGGGTATGTAGTCCCACAGTTTCAGATATACCAGAGAAAGTGAGTTATTTATGGTAGTTATAGTTCCTTTAATTAATAATTGATTAATAATATTTTAGATTAATTCCTTTTTTGTTTCTAATTGTAATACATGAATCAATACATATAGTAGCTTGCATTCAGAAATTCTTTCTACAAGGTACTGGATGCATTCTAAAGATGAAAGCAGCTTGAATTGGTCTACATGTCTTTAACTTCCACTTCTATAAATAAAGATCAATTTTACATAAGATTAAAACAAACAGATTGTATTTTAAATGTCAATAGTAATTGTCTTTTCAACTCTTTTCCATTAGCATCTTAGAAAATATCAGATGTTCATACAAAAACATATGTCATAACACAATTTAAGGTCACTTACTTTCTGAAGAACAGTAAAAGATGTCATCTTTATGTCAAACAAGAAGATTGCATTATATATTAATACTGAGGGAACACCCTGAATAAGGCATGTGTTTGTTTGTTTGTTTTAGGAAAAGTCACCCTTCACATTTTTGGGTGTGTGACACTTATTTTCATTTTACAGTGGTATAATATGACATTTGAGAGAAATAATTCAAATGATGTGCCATCCAATAAAAGATTGTCGTGCTGAATAAAATTTTATTCAGAACACAAAACATATGAGAAAAACTTGCTTTCAATCACTTTGTATCCATGCAGGTCAATAAGCACAAATTCATACATTTTATTCTGAAGTAAAAATTCAAAACAGCTGAAATTCAAAGCAAAAGCCAATTGAAATGTCTCATTAGCTTTTACACCAAATACTAACAATCAAGGACTTCATTTATGATTAGCAGAAAGTCTTGCTGCTGAATTGTGCAAAAAAAAAAAAAAAAAAAAAGACTTGGAAATAAAAGCTAACTTGAAAGAACACCACAACTAACAGCTGATAAAAAAAGTGTCACCAGAGAGGTGAATATATATACCACCAAGTGATGTCTTAAATGAAATAAAGGCACCACCACTAACATATTTAGGGATCTTTTGCAAGGACCTAGAATTGCTGAAGACCATCTGGTGGCTACATCTAACTAGATCCATGCCCTGGCTTTGTTTAAGGCATCAATAAGTGGACATAACAAGATGTGACCAAAAGTTTGAACCTGCCTTAACAGGAAAGTGCAGTTGCACAACATTCTATTTGTTTTGCCCTTCAAAAAGATCATTTAATGAATCTTCTTTATATTGTATTTATATTTTCATATTTCCCATTTTGTTTCTGCCACACTTCATCCTTTATTCTCACGAGATAAAGAAGTGCTGGTTGTGGTTCAGTATACTTGTGGACAATATATCACAAAGACATCCTTGGTTCCAACATGTTGGAAACCTGCCTAAAACTTGAGGAATTGAAGTAGACAATATTAAACTGACTGTCTGACAATAGAAGTTTAAGGCATTTTCATAGGTTTAGAATGTTTTCAGACATTGGGTGAATATCATTCTTAGAAACTATCACAGTGCTTTTGGAAACTGATACTATTTTGATTAAGATGATGTGATTATTAATAAGCACATATTATCCTTTGAATGTGCCCCTTAAGACTTCAATCTTTCCCTGAGTGAAAAGGCATTAAATACAGGTCCTAAATTTACCTAACTGCATCACTGGTCTTCTTTCTCTGGCAATGCTATAGAGACAATCAAGGACTATGTAATTGTTTTCAAGAACCTGGTGAAGCAAAGAAATTTCTATTGTTTGAATAATAAAGAGGTTGCAAAAGAAGAGTCTATTGTTTGCTGTAGCTGGGTGGAATACACTGTGAAGAGTACTTCCTGGTGGAGTGTACATTATTCTATTCTTTTTCCTAAAGCATATTAATGTTGCAATTCTAGCTTATTAAGAAGCAGCTACAAATGTTTATAATCAGAAGAGTAAAGGATTGCTATCCCAATAGCTAATAAATGGACCTTTCAACAAGGAATTATAAATGTAAAACAATCATATCATATCTACATCCCAGTTATTTTATATACATGCATATGCACATTACCTGCACGATTATGATCCTCTATGGAAGAAATTCCATTACTTAACTTTATGTCCTACTTGACAATTTCTTGGAAATATCTATCATCCATTTTTTGGAAACTAGATATTGTGCTACTGGACTCCAGGGGTGTCAAACTTGCAGCCTATGGGCTGGATGTGTTATGTGCTGGCCACGCCCCAACCCCAGTTTAGCGAAGGGGGGGAAAGTTGTGATATGTCACATGACAGCAATGTGATGTCACAAGTTTGACACCCCTGCCTTAGTCTGTTACAGTAAAGCTCTTCTTATGGACTCAGGGCCATCTTATAACAGCATTATGGGCCCTGGGCCATGGGCAAAGCAGTGTACTGGGGTCCCTGTGACTACTCACAGGAATGAAAATGTAAATGGTTGATAAAATTAAACATACACTTGCATGTTAGTATTCATTTAAAAATGCAGTAAAATCAGGGGTGGGATTCTACCAGTTCACACCTATTCACTAGAACTGGTTGTTAACATTCTAAGCAGTTTGGAGAACCAGTTGTTAGAAGAAATTACTGGCCTAATCCTGTAAGGAAGGCAGGAAGGAAACATTCTGGTGTTGCTTACAGAAACTGCCTCTCCATTAACCCTTATTACATTCTTGGCAGAACTAGACTTCCTGTCTCAGGAATGTCTCTGGAGTTTTTTTCCCCTCCTTTGCTTGTACTTTGCTTGTGTGGAGTGACCATTTAAAGTTACAATGGCACTGAAAAAATGACTTAGGACCATTTTTCACACTTACAACTGTTGCAGCATCCCCACAGTCATGAGAGGCCAGGCGAGGAGATGCGTGCCTCAATGTGAGTGATATTGAGTTGGCCACGCCCAGCTAATAACATGACCATCAAGCCATGTCCACCCAGTCACATAACCACCAAGCCACGCCCACCACCTAAGCCACACCCACAGAACCAGTTGTTAAAAATTTTGAATCCCACACCTGAGTAAAATGTAATAAATATGTTGCTGTATTTATATGATATAAGGTGAATTGAAGGGTTAACATACACAGATTAGTATGGGGCCCCTATTTTCGTGGGACCCATGGGCAAGTGCCCATAAGGCCTAAGTGTTAAGACAGTCCTGTGTGGACTTGCAAATGAACATAGTTTCTAACTGTACCCAAGTAATTATTCTGTATAATTTCACTAAACATGTAACTTTTATTCTAATTTTTATGGAGTCCTTTTGTCTATGTCCCTGTTCCTCAATCCAAACTATTCACAGGGTTTTTGCTGTTTGGGGAAAAAAAATGGAGGTAGAAGTGCTACGTATTTTGCCTTGAGTTCTTTGGAGAAAAGGCAGGATGTACAGTTCATTAATTAACTAATCTAGTGGTAGAAATTTTGTCCCTTTAAATTAAAAATCACAACAACAAAAGTCATGAATTTAGCCCAAGTGGAAGCACCTTTAACTTATTATTGCATGGATTTTCAAGAGAATAAATCTGCATATGTGTGTATATTCCAAGTCAACATTATTTGCCATCAGCATGCTGGGAGTTGAAGTCCACACAGCTTAAAGTTGACAAGTCTGAAAAAACTGATTTAGCCTTTCAAATCCACTTCTTGATAAGTGTATTAATGTAGACTGAACCATCAGATTGATAGAAGTATATTCAACCTTTGCCTAAAAGATCCTGTGAAAAGGAGCTCATTATCTCCTCAGTAATTGCTTCCTCCGTTTTTGCTTCTCAGTGCTAAATATATCCTTTTCTCTATTCTTTCCTTGTAAGACTTGGTTTCCACTCTTCTCATGATCTTTACTGCTTTTCCATCTTTTTAAAATTGCGATACTTAGAAATGAAATATTCAGGATGGGCCTCAAGCATAAGAAAACTTTATTTTGTTTTTTAAAGTCAAGCTACAAAAAAGTTGTCTGTTTCAAAAATGTCCTTATCTCCCCATCAAACAACAATACAACAACAAAGCCTGGCAGATTTGTTATAAGTATTTTAATTAAGTTAAAATTTTGAAAAGGTTTCACTTGAGTAGCAACATCTACATTTCTTTTCAATTCAATTCAGACAAGAAATTCCAAATATCAGCTTTCTTTTAACAATTGATGACAAATGGAGATTTTTTACCATATTTAAATATTTTACATTTATTGATATGCAGAAAATTTTCACAAACTTAATATTGGTTTAACTGTATGGATCCTCATCCTCATTAATAATTGAATGAATACCAAATGAACATGGTTAGGTCAGAATTTGGCCGCAGCCAACTCACTATGTAACAACTCACCGCAGGACAATTCAACAATACAATTTAATTATTTAAAAATAATTAAAAATATTTTAGTATTTGTCATTCACATTTCATTTTGTCTCTCCTTTTGCATCATTTCTTTAGTTATTCTATTCTACCATTTCTTCAACATTAATGTAACTCTTGTCCCGTGATGAGTTGTTCCACAGCAAGTTAACCATAGCAAGTTGTCCCACAGTGAATTGGTTGGGATATGGTGAGTTGGCTGAAGTGACTTGGCCATGACGGGTTGGCCAGAGTGAGTTGTCCTATACTCTAGTTGGGTAGTTTTGAAAGGAAATAACATTGTCCCTACAAGATGTCTATTGTTTAGTAATTACCTGCAATACATTATTTGAATTTATGCAGTTTTAAACAGGGATACCCTACTGTCTACTCTCTATCATAGTTTCTAAGCAACTGCCCCAAGGGTTTGCTTGTAGGTTATTCTGCTACATTTGTACTATGCTGCTAAGATCACCATCTTCATTTTCTCAATTAACCATAATTTATCCAATGTACTAGATATCTGCAACAAAAGAGAAAACACTTCTGAATCCTCTTTTCTTCAAATACAATTGTGTCATATCTCTTATCGTCTTTGAGTATTTGGCTTCTTCACGGACAGCTTTTTTTCTTGCACAAAGAAAAGAATGTGATATTTGATATGTAAGTAAAGTCTGAAAGAAATATCAACAATTAATCTACCTATCTCAAATGTATTTTATGTGTATTATGATAGATTTTTCAAATATGATTTCAACACATTATTCATCATTTCCATTCTGTCACAAGATGGAATTTGCCAGGAAGCATAGCTGAGTAGATGCTTACTGCATTATATGTGATAGTGAAGGACGTGTATTACTCTAACTTGTCTAAGTGCAATTTGGCCTGATGTTCAGAAGAGATCATTATTGCTCATCAAATTATATTCTTTAAGAACATTGCTATGTAACATTTAAAATCTTTATATAAATGACCTTGATGCAGAGAATAAATTGAGCAATAGTATCACCCAGTGGACAAAGAACAGAAGCAGGGACTTGTTTTCAAGTACATTGTGCATAGTAAAACAACAACAATATGCTATCTCACGTACACATATCTACAGATATATTGCAATTTGCAAATGTTATACCTAAATATTGAGGAATCCATTTTATATCAATTATGTATTCTAATAATTATTTAGCAGCTTTGAAATTAATTATACAATTATTCTTAAATGTATACATCAATGATCAACATCATTCATGATGCTGTGTTCTGATTAGCCCCTATTCATGCTTTTATTCTGATGAATATATATATGTGTTTGTGTGTGTTTATGTGTACACATGTGTATGTGTGTGTGTTTATTGTTTCTCTTTTTAAAATTCAGTTCCAGACTCCTGGACATGTTCAGCAGTTTACATACGTAAGAATTAAATGTATGTTAGAGGCATACAACAAGTCTCATATACAACATCTCTGCTACACGGGAGAGTCTAAAAATATTTGTGGGGCAGTACTCATTAATTCCATTCCAGTGATAGATTTCATTTCCTTCAAAAGCTAAAGCAACTTGCATACATTTCCACCCTAATTCTATTCTCACACTTTGAGACTCATTAAGAAAAGAACTAATGGCTAGTCCAAATCACATTGTGAGCTTCATGACTGAACTGAGATTGAATCCAAGTTTCCCCAGTCATAGTAAACCTTGCATTATAATTTCCTACTAATCAGGAATAGGTTTAATTTCTTCTACATATTTCAGAAGAAATGTCTTTGAGTGACATGAAGCCTCACTGCACTATTCTTTGCAGGTTCAGAATCTAAAGTATGCTACAGATGGAAAATAGGAACCAACTTTGATCTCTGTCAGACATCAAAAGTATTCAGAATATTGAAACCAGCTGTACTTCAGTGATAAATCAGAGTATTTTTCATAAGCAAGATCCTAAACTGTCAATAAATCAGATATCTTATACAGCTGAGAAACTGTAAAAAATAGTTTTTAAGTATAGAGAATACTAACCTAAGAGGACCAATACAGGTTCTAAATTTGTGCTCTGAACTTAATTTTTAAGGTAAAAAGAAGAGGAAAGGAAGAAGACAGTGAAATAATTCAAGTAGTTGAAACAATCAAAACAAGATTTGAGGTTAATAAGTTTTACATTCTTCCCTGAAAGTAGAAACAAAAACTATGCCAACTATTAACCATACAGTCCAGAAAACAGTCAATAACACTTCATTTTTAGAAGTTAAATAGAAATAAATAAATATACAATTATCAGTGCAATTTTATACATGCCTATTCCAATAAAAGCTTCTTTGTTTTCAGCTGATTTCATTTACATATTTCTTTGCCTCAGCCTAACTGATGCAAGTACTCAATAGTACTAAAATTGTTAGAAAAATGCAGTCCTACACAGCATATAAATATGCACACTGACCTGGCTATAAATGCCACTAAATTCAAAAAAGTCTGCTATTGAGGTATCAGAAATTGAATTGTTATGCAAATGCTTAAGTCTTGCCTTCAAATATCTATAGCTGAAACTGTGATTGCCAAAATGTGAATTTAATATAAAATAAGCCTGCTTTATTTTCTAATAGGAGTAGGGAAAAAGTCATAAATATCATATATTCATATGGTTTATATGTTCAGTGCAGTCATTTGTAAATAACATTAACTCACTGAGCTCCTAAGTGATATAATGAGATAAATAAGTATAATAATTCAGTTACTTGAAATTAATCTGTGAATATCTCCAGATGGCCTGCTATTATCATCTATCTCACAAAGTAGTTTATCATGTTGACCAAAAAAGCTAGTTATTTCAAAGTTAAGGAACTATAAAGAATCCAGCAAGCTTTTAGCATTTTAATACTGTTTTACCACAAATGAAAATTCATTCAAATTAAAACCAATAATTTTTATATTTGCCCCATGTTTTTTTTCTATTATATTATTTACTTAATGTACCATTTCTCATTATCATTTAATAAGCCAGGACATTTCTCATACCATTTAATAAGCCAGGATATTTTACATTTGTAGGCTTCCTGTCTAAAGATTGTTATATGTATAGTATAGCGTATAGTCTCCCTCTCTCTCTCTCTCCTCTCTCTCTCTCTCTCTCTCCCCCCCCCCCGTGTGTGTGTGTGTGTGTGTGTGTGTGTGAGAGAGAGAGAGAGAGAGAGAGAGAGAGAGAGAGAGATCATTTGCAACCAATGAAATTTCTATATAGATTCTGGGCTAAGGTACATTTTGAATGTAATGTGGCTGTACATATAATCTTCTTTCTATAGGTTTTCAACTATGCTTCCTCACACCTTCCTATTCCTGCTGCAGTATGGAGATCTGATGAGTCCTTCAACCTGTGCTAAGCTAAAGCATGTGTTCAGTTATGTTACATAGGTTGCTATCCTTATTTGAACATTAGATGAGTGAAGTCACTTAGTACAAGGAAAGGTGCGGGACGAATCGTGCCTACCATCCCTGTCCTATTGTTTCTTTTTTATTTTTCTTATAAGTATCTATCTCATGTATTCAAAACTATGTTTATTCTTATATCTGTATCTTATAAGCAATTGACAAATCAAATCAAATAAAAAATAAATAAAAATAAAAACTAGGCTGATATTTATATTGACTTTCTCATTTCCATTAGGCCTAAAGTAAATAGGCTGAACTCCTGATTCATGCATTCCATAGATTAAATGAATATTGGGTCACTTTTGATTCTGATTTTTATATGCCCCTCAACTACTTTCACCGTATTCTTGGTCCAATAGCTTTTATTCTTGCACTGAGCTGCGAAGTCCAAATGTACTTTCTTGCCTAAAGTGGAGTAAAGCTCTTCCTGACATTGGGAGAATAATTAGAACTCAGATACAGACTTTCCAATTTCATTGATAGAGTCTAAGACTAATTGAGTAAAAGCAAGCATACATATGTAGGTCACAAGGAATGCACAGAGATTGAGGGCTACCCAATATTCTGTTCTTTATTTTGCTTCATGTGAATTGAACCTGTGCTGTAGAGGACCATACTTACTGATTGCATTCCTATGCTTCTATGAAAGATCTGAACTCCTGCTTGGATAGACAGATGAACTGTGGATATATATTACTTACCAATGTACAGGCTTCTATACATAAACAAATGAAGAATGGGAATGAAAAAATCAGTTTTCTTTTCTTACACACATTCCTCAGAAGTATGAATATGGGAAACATAGAGGGATGATGGTAGAGAAAGAGGTGAATACATGACATGACAAGTAAAAAAAAATGTGTATGGGCTTTCACTGTGGCTAAAAAATGTATTAGATGAAGTGATAGTCTCTGAAAATTTACAATATGCCTTCCTCCTTCCCTTCCTTCCTCCCACTCCCCCCCTCTCTCTGCGTAGTGTGATAGTAGACACTATCACCCATAGCCCTAGAAATTCAGAAGCTACAATGGATAATACTATATATGCTCATGAAAATAATGAGTTCCATTTCCAAGTATATATAAGAAACCTATGCAGACTTTCTAATGTATAAGCTCCACTGATGTCAAGGAAATTTATTTTCAAAGAAATTATTGCAGAATTATGCTGTAGAATTTATTCACAGTTTAGCAAAGCTGGATAATTATATAACATCACTGGTTAGCCAAGCTTTATTGCACCGGTGTAATAAAGAAATTTATTACACATATATCACCACTGCTACAGCAGAACATCTTCTTAAAGTTACTGAGAAAGCACTCATATTGTATGTTCTGGTGAGGTGGAGGGAGGGAGAAAAAGGAGATTGACTAAGTATGCTGCATGGTTTCTTTCTGGCTTTTTTTTTTAAAGCAAAAAGGGTTTCAACTATCAGCAACTGGTATGAATTTCTGTGCTAAGAATATTACATTCAGAAATGTTTCATATCACAGCCAGCTGGTCACCAGAAAGTAACAAGGAGAAGACGTTGAGTTACACTGGTCTGACATGATTTTGTTCCCCTTATCAAATAATTCTGTTTTGTTTTTGTTTTTGTTTTTAGTTTTTAATATAGAAGGGTGTTTGGATGTAATAGATTGATCACTAATACACTGTAAGTTCCTCAGCTGCCCCACAGTCTTATCTTGTGATGATATAATTCCAGATGTCATGGAACTGTTATACAGAAACTTGGAGACAACCTTATTTCTGGGAAGGTCAGTGAATGATTGGAACTAGCAAGCTGAGTTCTTTATTGGTGAAGATCCAAAACTTTCATAATCTAGAAAATCTAGTATAAAAAATAGCTGATGGAGGAAAGCAAGTGCCAACAGTGATTTAATTTATTGTTTTTCAAGACCTGCTATTATTTTAATGATAGTTTTGATAATCAAATTCAGATTATTCTTACTATTTAAATTTATATGCCAGCCAACTCCCAGTAATGCAGGTAGTTTAATGCAGGTAATTATTTATATTAAGACATTGGAAAAAATAATATAATTCCAGATGAATAGTGATCTATCTGTTTTGGAAAAGGCAACTGTTATTTTCTAATCAAGGGATACATTGATGTATGTTACTATGGCAGAGATTCTGTGGTATCATTCAGTAATGTCTCACATTGTAGATATTATAGCAGCATTGGTAAATCAGTGACTATTGAGAAGGATAAAATATAAGTCAATTGGTCATAACTTTAGATGAACTGATAGACATGAAGATACATACTGAAATTAGGAGCTCCAGTGTTGCAATGATTAGGATACAGTAATGCAGGCTAACTCTGACCGCAGTCTAGAGTGTAATCCTGACCAGCTCAAGGTTGACCCAGCCTTTCATCTTTTTGATATTGGTAAAATGAGGACCCAAATTGTTGGGTGCAATATGCTGACCCTGTAAATTGCTTAAATAAGGCTGGAAAGTGAGTGGTATATATCATGTTTCCATAAAAATAAGACCGGTTGTTAGGGTTTGAGGATTAACCCCTAGCAGAGTATTGCAGCAGTAGTCAAGCCAGGCAACCAAAGGAGAGCGGAAGGGCCCCAGAGTATACACACACTGAACACAAACACTGTTTGTAGTTTAAATAGTTTTTAATCCAGTTAGAGTTTAAGCATTGTCATTCAGTCCATTAAGTCATTCACAGTATTTCCATCCAGTAAGACTCACTAGTATAGTCCAAGTTAAGAGTCCTTGCAATATCTTTATCAGCCGATAAAGATATCTTCTCCTCCTCCGGTTTCACTCTCCAGAGAAACAAACGCTGGATATTCAGCAAACAGTAGCAAACAAAAACAGTTCAGTCACA
Source organism: Notechis scutatus (assembly GCF_049901735.1). Lineage (NCBI taxonomy): Eukaryota > Metazoa > Chordata > Lepidosauria > Squamata > Elapidae > Notechis > Notechis scutatus. Next base: position 97,115,712 of record NC_142010.1, read on the forward strand.
GGCACTCACAGTCAGTAATCTCAGTTAGTCGCAGCAGCACACAGTTAGTCGCAGCAGCACACAGTAACAGACAGTAGCAGACAGCAACAGACAGTAACTTTCCAGCTTCTAATGCTTCCTTATATTGTAACTTCTAACCGCACCCTTAATCGGCTAATTGCCTGCTGCATTGTGCTTAAAGTGATAAGCACTTAAACCATGATATCTAAGTTTTATATATTTATTCACCCAAACCATATTTGGTATCAATGTTATACCTAACATACTCCCCTTTTGGGTGAAATAAATATATAATTCCTTTACAATCTTATCCCATATTTTTTCACAACTCTCCTGGTGCTTACTGGCACCTTGGGCTTTAGTAAAATTATCAGCTAAATTGTCCTCCGACATACAGTACTCTAGCTGAATCATCTTACTTCTTACAGATTGTCTCACGTTTAGGTATCTTAGATCTGTATGCTTGCTCCTTGTTTTTACTCCAATATTTGTGGCCATTTGAATTGCTGCCTGATTATCTTCATGAATAATTATAGGATAATCTACAGTTATACCTATATCAATTAACATTTGTTTATACATTATTAACTCTGTACATAACAATGATAAACAGGAGAATTCTGCCTCCATAGTAGACAAACTTATATGCTGTTGTCTTATTGACTTGACCAAAAAGCTAGTTATCAGCTATAAAGAATCCAGCAAGCTTTTAGCATTTTAATACTGTTTTACCATGAAAATTCATTCAAATTAAAACCAATAATTTTTATATTTGCCCCATGTTTTTTTTCTATTATATTATTTACTTAATGTACCATTTCTCATTATCATTTAATAAGCCAGGACATTTCTCATACCATTTAATAAGCCAGGATATTTTACATTTGTAGGCTTCCTGTCTAAAGATTGTTATATGTATAGTATAGCATATAGTCTCCCTCTCTCTCTCCTTCCTCTCTCTCTCTCTCTCTCTCCCCGCCCCCCGTGTGTGTGTGTGTGTGTGTGTGTGTGTGTGAGAGAGAGAGAGAGAGAGAGTGAGAGAGAGAGATCATTTGCAACCAATGAAATTTCTATATAGATTCTGGGCTAAGGTACATTTTGAATGTAATGTGGCTGTACATATAATCTTCTTTCTATAGGTTTTCAACTGTGCTTCCTCACACCTTCCTATTCCTGCTGCAGTATGGAGATCTGATGAGTCCTTCAACCTGTGCTAAGCTAAAGCATGTGTTCAGTTATGTTACATAGGTTGCTATCCTTATTTGAACATTAGATGAGTGAAGTCACTCAGTACAAGGAAAGGTGCGGGACGAATCGTGCCTACCATCCCTGTCCTATTGTTTCTTTTTTATTTTTCTTATAAGTATCTATCTCATGTATTCAAAACTATGTTTATTCTTATATCTGTATCTTATAAGCAATTGACAAATCAAATCAAATAAAAAATAAATAAAAATAAAAACTAGGCTGATATTTATATTGACTTTCTCATTTCCATTAGGCCTAAAGTAAATAGGCTGAACTCCTGATTCATGCATTCCGTAGATTGCATAAATGAATATTGGGTCACTTTTGATTCTGATTTTTATATGCCCCTCAACTACTTTCACCGTATTCTTGGTCCAATAGCTTTTATTCTTGCACTGAGCTGCGAAGTCCAAATGTACTTTCTTGCCTAAAGTGGAGTAAAGCTCTTCCTGACATTGGGAGAATAATTAGAACTCAGATACAGACTTTCCAATTTCATTGATAGAGTCTAAGACTAATTGAGTAAAAGCAAGCATACATATGTAGGTCACAAGGAATGCACAGAGATTGAGGGCTACCCAATATTCTGTTCTTTATGTTGTTTCATGTGAATTGAACCTGTGCTGTAGAGGACCATACTTACTGATTGCATTCCTATGCTTCTATGAAAGATCTGAATTCCTGCTTGGATAGACAGATGAACTGTGGATATATATTACTTACCAATGTACAGGCTACTATACATAAACAAATGAAGAATGGGAATGAAAAAATCAGTTTTCTTTTCTTACACACATTCCTCAGAAGTATGAATATGGGAAACATAGAGGGATGATGGTAGAGAAAGAGGTGAATACATGACATGACAAGTAAAAAAAAATGTGTATGGGCTTTCACTGTGGCTAAAAAATGTATTAGATGAAGTGATAGTCTCTGAAAATTTACAATATGCCTTCCTCCTTCCCTTCCTTCCTTTTGTCTTCCCTCCCTCCCTTCCTCATAGGATATTAAGCATATTAATTTTAATGGAATATGTGTAAAGCCTATACCATATTTAGGATTCAGTTAAAAATGACCACAGTTAAAAATGTGGAGGTATGAATATTTCCAGCAGTCCCATCTTTTCCCATGATTTGATGACAGTTTCAGAGGGCAGCTTTAGACAGGCTATAGACAGGTCCTATGCCCATATTCCCTTTTTATGTGAAGCACATTTTCAGAATTATTTCCAAAGTAATGTGTCTTCCCCAGAAGGGTTAATACAGTAATTAGATACATTCAGTTATTGAAGTAACAAACTAACATGGAACAACTTTAATCTTCCTTCCAATGAATGCCATTTTTCTGAAAAGAATTGATAGTATTTGATGGAGATGATCCTAGACAATAGACATTTTTTTATAAATTGATGTCATTTCACAGAACATGCCTGTATCCAATTCTGAGAGTTCTACCTCTTCCATTACAATTTATAACACATAACATTTATTGAGGAAACTGCAGATTTGAAAAACCCAGTTTGTTTGGTTCCAAAATATTTCAACTGGAAAAAAACCTAAAGCTTGCAGATTCTATGCAATGTTGCAATTCACTCTAGAAGTAGGTCCCTATTATTAAATCACATTGTGCTACTGTAAAATAATGCATGGCAAAGTTACTTTATACCCCCTCCAAATTAATGCAATGGTGCCAGTACAAATTTTCATTTGTTTCTATGTTTTAATGATCAGGAAACTAGTATGGAAACCCAACATGTATTTCTGGTGATGATTCTACAGGATTAACAGCAGGATTAGTTAGTAAACTACTAATGCGCCTATTTAAATAGGCACAGAATTGCTGGCTAAAATCTGTTGTATATTTGACAAAAAAAAACACTGTTGGTAAACACCCCTAAATTCAGAGGTCCCCCCCCCCCCAAGGATTTACAATATTTCACTCATATATTTTTTCCATTTTTCTACTTTTCCCTGGTTTTACCTAAAATTAAATACAGACACACCAAATTAGACAGTAGGACTGAATGAAAAGAATGCATGAAAGCAATGCATTCCACTTTGCTGAAGCAAGGTAGCAACATACTTCTTCCCTGGGCATTTGCTCAAATATGTGCCCCAAACTCAAGGAATGTGTATCTGTGTATGTATATTCTCTCTCTCTCCCTCTCCCTCTCTCTCTCTCCCCTCTCTCTCTCCCACTCCCCCTCTCTCTGTGCGTAGTGTGATAGTTGACACTATCACCCATAGCCCTAGAAATTCAGAAGCTACAATGGATAATACTATATATGCTCATGAAAATAATGAGTTCCATTTCCAAGTATATATAAGAAACCTATGCAGACTTTCTAATGTATAAGCTCCACTGATGTCAAGGAAATTTATTTTCAAAGAAATTATTGCAGAATTATGCTGTAGAATTTATTCACAGTTTAGCAAAGCTGGATAATTATATAACATCACTGGTTAGCCAAGCTTTATTGCACCGGTGTAATAAAGAAATTTATTACACATATATCACCACTGCTACAGCAGAACATCTTCTTAAAGTTACTGAGAAAGCACTCATATTGTATGTTCTGGTGAGGTGGAGGGAGGGAGAAAAAGGAGATTCACTAAGTATGGTGCATGGTTTCTTTCTGGCTTTTTTTTTTTTTAAAGCAAAAAGGGGTTTCAACTATCAGCAACTGGTATGAATTTCTGTGCTAAGAATATTACATTCAGAAATGTTTCATATCACAGCCAGCTGGTCACCAGAAAGTAACAAGGAGAAGACGTTGAGTTACACTGGTCTGACATGATTTTGTTCCCCTTATCAAATAATTCTGTTTTGTTTTTGTTTTTAGTTTTTAATATAGAAGGGTGTTTGGATGTAATAGATTGATCACTAATACACTGTACGTTCCTCAGCTGCCCCACAGTCTTATCTTGTGATGATATAATTCCAGATGTCATGGAACTGTTATACAGAAACTTGGAGACAACCTTATTTCTGGGAAGGTCAGTGAATGATTGGAACTAGCAAGCTGAGTTCTTTATTGGTGAAGATCCAAAACTTTCATAATCTAGAAAATCTAGTATAAAAAATAGCTGATGGAGGAAAGCAAGTGCCAACAGTGATTTAATTTATTGTTTTTCAAGACCTGCTATTATTTTAATGATAGTTTTGATAATCAAATTCAGATTATTCTTACTATTTAAATTTATATGCCAGCCAACTCCCAGTAATGCAGGTAGTTTAATGCAGGTAATTATTTATATTAAGACATTGGAAAAAATAATATAATTCCAGATGAATAGTGATCTATCTGTTTTGGAAAAGGCAACTGTTATTTTCTAATCAATTGATGTATGTTACTATGGCAGAGATTCTGTGGTATCATTCAGTAATGTCTCACATTGTAGATATTATAGCAGCATTGGTAAATCAGTGACTATTGAGAAGGATAAAATATAAGTCAATTGGTCATAACTTTAGATGAACTGATAGACATGAAGATACATACTGAAATTAGGAGCTCCAGTGTTGCAATGATTAGGATACAGTAATGCAGGCTAACTCTGACCGCAGTCTAGAGTGTAATCCTGACCAGCTCAAGGTTGACCCAGCCTTTCATCTTTTTGATATTGGTAAAATGAGGACCCAAATTGTTGGGTGCAATATGCTGACCCTGTAAATTGCTTAAAGAAGGCTGGAAAGCGAGTGGTATATATCATGTTTCCATAAAAATAAGACCGGTCTTATTTTCTTTTGGGCTTGAAAATACACACTCAGGCTTATTTTCAGGGATATTGGCATGGGGTCCATTAGGAGTGGGAACGCAGCTACTGTTGGTCCTGCCCTCTCTGTCCCACTGTATGTTTGCCCATGGGCCAACCTCTCATCATGCCCCAGGCTTCACCCACCCTGCCTGCTGGCCCAGCTGCTGCTGAGACACTTCTCGTCTGTGGCGGGCACCATGTTGACCACCAAGGAGCTGCCCATGCTGCTGCTGGCTTTATGGGGGCTTTTGGCCCTCCTGATAGGGTGGGTGGAGGCCGGGAATAGTGTTGAGAGCTTAGCTACAATTGAGGCCATGGGCAAACAGACAGTGAGACAGAGAGGGTGGAACAAGTGGTAAATGTCCAAACACTTTTTGCCTAGAGGGAGCATTTTTCTCAATTCCCAAGCACCCCATAGCTGACCAAATACTTTTAATCCAGACAGAAAAATGATGGAGACTCAAAGCTTCATATGCTTGCAAAGGGGACAGTTTGAAAAAGAGCAATTAGCTCAGTTTCAAAGCATTCCCTTTGAAAGCAGACAAAACTTCATCTCCCTCCAGGGAAAAAGTGTGTAGTAGAGCCAGGCAGAGACAGAGGTGATCCCAACACACCACCCACTCCGTTCTACTGTCTCTTGGCTTGCCTGCAGCCATACCAAGCAGGCACCTGTGTGGGGCATAGCGATCACCTGCCTCCCCCATTTCCCCCATTCTTATGCCTTTGCCTCCACCTGCTGCCAGTGCTGCCACACAAGCCTCCTGCAAGTCTCCCATGAGTCAGGCAGCCATGTAGCACATCCGGATCTCCTGTCTTCTAGATTGCCTCTGCTTTCATGCTTGAACTTACTGGTATTGGTGCTGCACGAAGAAGCTGATGGGCTGCATCTGCTGCCAGACACTATTGGCTCCCCACACTCACCACCTCTTGTGTTGTCCATGCCCATCTCCCAAGACTTATTTTTGGGGTAGGACTGAAACTAGACCTATCCAAAAAAAATTCAGGCTAGGGCTTATTTTCAGGGTGGGTCTTATTTTCAGGAAAACATGGTAACTCTAAGTGTTATTGCTATTAAGAGATACTCCATCAGATATAATGAATATTTATATATTTATAAATATATAAATATATTTGCTGCTGGCTTTATTTGTTATATTTGTTAACAACATTGTTTTGACCAGCAGCATATTCAGCTCTCACTATAATAACTTGTTAAATCATTTAAAAGTAAAAAAAATGTACAATTTGTTTTTATATTATCAATAAATTTGATGTGCAGATATTACAAAATAAGTGGAATAAAGAACTAAAGGTTCCCTACACTATCTAGACAATGGGAGAGTGTCTTAACCTCTATAGATGAGTGGCAATAAGCCACAAACTACAACTTATGCAACAACAACAATGAAAAATACTTAGAATTTATTGGACTCCAATATGTTTTTGTAGAAAAGGACTGTCAAAAGCAGCCCTTTGTTGGAGATATAATAAGGATAATGCTTCTTTAAAACATATGTTTCTACAATGTCCTATACTTACCAAGTTTGGAGAGAAAGTAGTAGATTATATAAATATGATTGTGCAACAAAAGCTACAATTTTCAGAGGATAATATTCTTTTGAACTATATATGGAGTATATGGAATTTGACAGCTGGACAATGTAAGTGGATTCTCTGTGCCCTTACTATGGTTAAAAGTCTCATACTGCAGCACTGGAAGAATCAATGTGCAGCCCCATTTATTCAATTGATTGAATACCTGATTGCACTTGCCACTTATGAGTAGATTACCTACATGTGGAGACTTTGTATAGGCAAGTACAATGAAATGTGGGAGATTGATACAGAATCTACTGGGTTAAAAACAAGTAATATAAATTATTAGAAATATATTCATATTTGAAATTATATTAGAGAGAGAGGGAGAATATAATTGTAACTGTTTATTTGCTATAATACAAATATTTTTCTTTGTCTTCCATCATTTTGTTAAAACAATTATATATGTTTTTGTTCTTCTTTTTGGCAATGCTTGTCCATCACTATTATCTTTGTGTTTTGCTCTTTTCTTTTTATTAATCAGTTAATTATTCTTATTAATTAAAAATGAATAAAATATAAATAGAAAGGTAGATAATTTGACTTTTCTTTCTTAGTTTGTTTATTTAATTTGTACATTCTTTATTTAATTTGTATGTTCTTTATTTAATTTGTAAGGTAGAAATACCTTGGGACTACAAAGCACTTTTCCTTAAGCATCTTGATCCTTTTCTTTTTTGTGATCACACCACTTGATCAGTGACAAAATAATGTTGCTAATATTATAGCCCTATGGTTACTTTAAGCCCTATAGTTACTTTCAGGAAAATATCTGGTGGAGAGGGTTAATTGTATTTTTTTTAAAAAAATACTTTTTTAAGATTACAGGCTGTTTTGTTAAAAAAATAAAGATATTAAATTAAAATAATACAGAAATTCTTTAAAACAATGAAACAAAGAGAAGGGCAGAGTGATAAAACTGGATGGGAACAAAGAAAAACTACCCAGATTAAAAAGAGGCTTTGTTCATCCATGCCAAAGACCTGGGCAAATGGCCAGGTATTCAAGACCTTTTGAAACACCAGTGAGGTGGGGGGTGTTATTTGTAGTGAGAAGAGAACCTCATGGCAGAGAGCAAGCACTACTATAGGGAAGGCACACTTTGAGGAACATGATAGATGGCATTATTAATAAAAGAACACAGAATATGCCAACCCTGCCAGACTGAATTGGCTGGGCAGATACGATGGGAGATAGAAGGTCCTTCAATTAACTCTGTGGTTGTTTTAAATGAATAAGACAATGCTATAAGTATATTAAAAGCAGAAAGAATTATTTTGAAACCTTTATTTAATGAGTCCAGCATGCCAATATGTGGTTCAAGCCATGTCTGTACAAACATTAACTGGCCCTTATATTTTTGCATATTTTCTTTCCTAAACATTTGTGGACTGTTTCATGTCAAGACCTGCTTTGCTTGCACAACTAGCATTCAGCTAGCAGTCTGTTAGTTGCAATTGATAAGCTTTGCTGCACTTGCTTCAGTGCACAAATTCAATTCATTATAAAGACTATAACTAGTAACTAGTAAAGAATGAAAGGATTGGTTTCCCTTCAGTACATTCATTGCAAACAAACTCACCTATTTCAACCTGATCCCCAAGAGAAATATTATTCATCATAATTGGTTTATTTCTTAATATAAGAAGCCTGGTAAGTAATTGGCAATTCTTCCTCATTACCACATAGTATATTAGGTCAATAGGAGACTGAGGATCAATTTCAATCAGTCAATATCAATTTCATGTGATTTTATGTTTATGTATATATTTTAGACACACAAACACACACACATTTGGAAATCTTTATTCTTTATCATTTACAACGTTTCCCCTAATACTTAGAGTTTTCTACAATGCTTCATTAATGCTAGCTTTTAAAAACAAAACTAATCCTAATGTAAATATGCATATTATATCTTGATAGATATTGAACATTTCTGTATTTCCAAGATAAATAAGCTTGGGCCTAATTAAGTTTTGGGTGGGAAATTTCCCTGGAATTTTAGAGTTTTAAACTAGACTGGGATTTCAAAATCTCCCAAATGTCCCAAATATCTAGTGGTTTAACTCTTCTATCCTGCTGCCAGACAAAAAAATAAAATAAAATAAAATAAAAATCCTGGTCTGTTCATGTAGTCATGAGTTTGATTTATGGTCAACTTTAGCTCTTAGCTATATAATACAAAACTTTACCAATATATCATTTTTTTGGAATACATATTTTCCTATGTATGGGGGAGAGTATTGTGCCAATGTCTGGAAAGTGAATGACATGTAATATCAAACTGTCCATACACAGCAAAATCTCATATAATGGATTGTGCCATTGTATTCACACTGAAATCAATAGACTTTAGGTCTTTAAAAAAAAAACCTTAAACAGTATTTGACTAACCTAACACTAACAGTGTTGATATTTACTCATTTCCCTGAAGCCTCCCAACAGATGTAAATAACCAAATATCAGATTCTGCACTGAGTAGTGAGTTGAATTAGATCATCCTTCATTGAACAGTGACTTGGATTAGATGACCTATACATTCTCTTCAGCTCTATGATCTAAAACTTTAGTACGGGTTTTACATTAATAAGATTAATCTTTAATAGAGAAAATGTTAACCAGTTTGTTATTGCCTCTCCCTTTCTGTTGCAGTCTAAAAGAGGACTCACTTTGAAATGCCAAGAATCTTGACCCTATTTCAGACTTTAAATAGGTTCATCTCACAACCATGTATTGAATAAGTCATGGAAAGAATCAAACTTAATTGAAGATGACAAAGGAATTGGGAGAAAAGATGCATGGTGTAGTAATCAGGATAATGAGATTGGAATTTCTTCTCCTACCAATGCAGTACAGCAGAAATGTAATCACTGATCCTAATGCCAATGATGAGATAAATCAGCATTGTTTTCATATCTTATAGCAGCATTTCTATTTTCTTTCACAGCATTTCTGCCAGGAATTCGTAAAGTAACTTAAAAAGAGGGTTTCAGAAATTGACCGAATGAATTTGGTTAACACATTTTTATCTTTTGAATTTTCACAAGGATAAAATTATCAGCAAGAGAGAAACTGGTATTTATTCCCTTAAGTTAGAACCACTGCCTTTTGTTAGAACAAAATCCCAAAAGGGAAGCCAGCAATAATTAGACACGCTAGCTACTGTAGTTGGTGGGCCCTGGCAAACAATACTCCAGGACTGTTCTTTACACTTTATACTTTTCCTTGTGGAATCACTGTACAACAATTGAATCAGAGATTCTCTTTTTGACAACCACTGCTGTTTACTCTTTTATTTCTTCTAAAAACAGTGACTTTCTACTTGGCCTTTCCAATGGCTTTTAAGTAAACAGATCAAGGCATTCAAACAGTTGGAAGTAAAACTGTTTTAGAATCTTATCAGTGATGCCATATCCTTGAAGGGAAGGCCATTTTACAACTTTTTACATTTTTATTGGCAGTGTTGGATAGGGGGCATGGGTTCCTTTGTGTGGTTATTCAGCATCTATGCTTGAAAATATATATATTATATCCTATATGGCTTTTTTTTTCTTTTCTAAGAAACCTCTTATCTCGGGGGGCTTTCCATTTACAACAAAGATCTCTTCTGTGGCCCTTTTCATCTTTTTGAGTTTGTGTGATCATCAAAACTTTGGCTGATTTCTAGTTATGCTAAAATCAGTCAACTGAATTATAAAAGTAAGGTTATCAGTGTCTATTGAATGAATACACATTTTTCATGGCCTGATTGCCTACACTTCTCTCTTTTTAGTAATGAATTTACTTAAGGCAATGGGTAAATTAACATTGCAAAGCAAACATTAAAGAATATGAATCATTGAGGTTGGAATATACTTTTTGCTGTAAGGAGTAGGAGAAACCTTATTTTCTTCTTTCTTTTTGACCAAACACATCTCTACAGATTAATGCCCTGAAAATGAAGCCGAGCTGCCTTGTAGTTTCTTCAATTTTGAAATTATAATTGCTTTGTGCTTCTTCTGGAAAGATGGAATTCCAAAGCAGGCCGAAACAGTGTTCTCACTATATTGCAACACACACACACACACACACACACACAAAAAAACCTTCAAGAGATGGCAACCCTGGTGACTGGTTTGCTTGCAAAAAGTAACAGTGCTTATAATTTATGGCCTACTGTGTTCAAATGCATTTCAAACATTGTTTATGCCTTTAGGCAGTATTATAACTTTTCACATTGAAGTCTAGAGTGTACCTATAAATAGCTAGGGCCTCAGTGAAAAACAAGTTTACACAAAGCAGCTAAAATTCCCAGGCTGTTCATTCTTACATTTCTAAATGGTGCACAGCCACTGGCTTTTAGAAAACCAATCCCTGAGATCTTAGCAAGGTCTCAGACTGATATTTTAAATTGCCAATTATATTTTAACTTAACAAAGTAAGAAAATGCCACAATGGAAATAAGGGAAGCTATAAAAGTCACAAAAAAATATGCACATACCTTCTCTTATAGCCATTTATATGAATAATTTTAAATGGTAGTTTACCATCACATTCAATTGTATTGACTAAAAATGTAACTGACTTTGTGTAAGATTGTCTGTCATAAATTTGTCTGTTGTATCTGTCTAGCTACATATCTATTCTACCTGGAATTACTGCTACTGTTTTTTTTTTGGTTTTTGTTTTTTGGGGTTGGGGGGGGGGGGGGGGGGGGGGGGTGGGGTTTGGGGGGTGGGGGGTGGGTGGTTGGTGTGGTTTTTTGTTTGTTTTTTTGTGGGTTGGTGTGTTTTTTGTTTTGTTTTTTTTTTTTTTTTTTGGGGGGGTGGGGGGGGGGGGGGGGGGGGGGGGGGGGGGGTGTTTTTTTTTTTTTTTTTTTTATTGATTCACAACAGTTTTACTCTACCTTTATGTGTATGAGTGTATGCATGTATGTATAGGATCTGTTGCTTCTGGCAAGAATCCTCATTTCCTCCTCTCTCTCCTCATTGTCCTTGTATACCAGTATAAAAAAGTAAGCAGTTTCTTGAGGGAGGGAGGGAGGGAAGGAGAGAAAGAAGTGTGGGAAGCCCCCTCCAGAGAAAAATGAAATATTTTGGGAATATTAAAAGAAGCAGAACATTATATTTCCCCAAAGGAGAAATAGAGAAACTTGCTTTTAAACACAGAAAGCAGACTCAATCTTTCTTAATAGCCCCCCACCCCACCCCAGATAGAGAAAGATTGGGGCACTGTATCTACAAAACAAAAGACCTTCAGCTCCAGGGTGATGGTATTAAGAAGACATGACCCTTCAGAACATAATAGGAGTAACCCACTACCATTTAGCAGAAGACACAGACCTTACTACATTGCACAATCTCCTAAAACCATTGCAGACATTGAACAGCCCCCCTAGCAGCATCTCTTAAACTTATAAAGATCCATGTACTCATCAAACAAATTGGCCAGCTGCCTCAGAACCACAAACCCTGGTGGTTCTGTTCACCAATAAAAGGAATCTTTCTTTCCAATGTTAGCCTCCATGTTATTTCTAGCATCTTTCACCCAGCTTGGAACTGAACCAGATGGATTTTCTTTCCAACAGAAGGGAGGGAGGGAGGGAGGGAGGGAGGGAGGGAGGGAGGAAGGAAGGAAGGAAGGAAGGAAGGAAGGAAGGAAGGAAGGAAGGAAGGAAGGAAGGAAGGAAGGAAGGAAGGAAGGAAGGAAGGAAGGAAATGTGTCCCTGAATTAAATTTGTATTGTAGTGGCAATAAGTTCAAACAACCTTCCCCAAACCGCATACTGAGGCCACAACAGTAGATATTGTGCAGAATGTATGTTAGACTCTCTCCTTGCAGGAGCCAGAGGTTCTAAATCAACAGATCTTTCTGCATGGAAGTCTTAAGTGTGCACTTCATTACAGATGCTAATGGCAAAATATTACTATGACTTAATAGTTTGAGGCCTATAACAAACCTAGGCAATTTCCAGATTCTATTTGTGTGATTTGGGTAGCTGCTCCCCCCCCCACCCCATATATATATAATCTAAATTTGTAGTCCCAAATGATTCTGGATTAAAAATGCATAGTTCATCTTATACAGTATGTATTTTAAATAGCAGCTTAAAATTCTGCACAAACATTTCCTGTAGAGAAGACCTCAATTAGTTAGAATATGAGAGCCATTGATATGTAGGTTATGTTGTCACAAGACTGTTATTATATTTGTGGGAAAGCAGATTAAGATGTAAATTATAGATATGCCCCCTCCTGATGTCAAATTGTATAAAACTCCATGGAAGAGATTGATGTTGTTTTCAGTGAAAAAGTTATGGAGATAAATACACAAATTGAATTGAACCTATCCCACATACATTTCGGTGAAATGTTTTCATTCACTGAATCTAAAAGATGAAGGAAGGAAAGAAGGAAAGTGAGAGGGAGGGAGGGAGGAGGGGAGTGGAGGGAACATTATGGAAATATTGCAATCTATTGGCCACATACTGCTTATTCCTGGAACTAGAAGACCATTTAGTTGGATTTTGGGAAGTTCTGACTCAACTTTTCACTCAGCCATGAAACTCACTAGATGACTTAGGCTAATCATGGTATCTCAGGTCATATACATAATGGAGTTATGGTGAAAATAACATCAAAAGGATACTATGTGTGCAGTTTTGAACATTTATAGAACTAACAAGTTATAATTACAAAGTGCAAACAAAAAAAGAGAGATATAAAACAGCATTTTACAGGTACAGCTATAGCTCAACAAACATCAATCCCTAGGAGTGTTAGCATATTAAAATGCATGACCTATGAGAGCAAGGGTGAGAAGGGAGAAGCACCCACAAAACACAGAAAATGATTGTTCATTGTATTTGGCATCTGTTTGCTGAGAACCCTACAGATGAAGGGAACTATGTTGGCAGTAAAGTAATTAGCAAAGATGGGCAGCAACTAAGAATGCAATACAGCTAAGAATGAAGCAGACCTCCATCCTGATTTTATAATATAGTTAATTGTAAACTATATTATAAAATATAGTTTTGGTCTTCTAAAGAACATTTTGGGATAACAAGGTGCTGCACAGTCCTTGCAGTAGTCACAATTCTTATGTTCTCTTAGCAGCAAATATTGGGAAGCCACATCAAAAGTGATTCCAACTTCATCTTCAGTAATCCTCTACCATACTCAGATCAGGATAGCAAGATATATATACGATCTCCTCTGTTCTTCAATAATTTATTAAATGGTTTATATCCATGTATCAAGATTGCACATTCAATAATAACTCTATGAGATCAATGAGGCGAGAGAGATTTCCTCAGACTTCCAAGCAAAAGAAGATTAAAGTTTCCCAGTCCTATTTTGGTAGTATAATTAATGAATAATATTAGCTCTCATTTTATAGTATGCCTAGAAAAGTAGATTCAATGCATTCTGCCAGCAAGGAATATTTATGCACATTAGAAATAAATCTATTTCTTTCCCAAAGTGATTAGATTTTGCGTATATAAAACACACCTGTAACAAGATATACCAGGTATGGACTGAAGTCACATATAGGATTACTGCCTTCTTAATACACCTTTATTCAAACACTGATTCTGAGCGAACATAATTACCAATTGAGACCAGGATTAAAAGGCTCAACTCACACATAAAGTACAGATTTATAAAGTACAGTACATATTCACACATAGATGTACAGATTCATATATCCACACTGGATTGGTGCCATAAAAGTTAAGGTGCTGAAAGCATTTGAATTGTCATGAAGTCTGTTAAAATGTGAAACTAAGGAAAAAGTTTGATTTAAAGTCCAAATATATGGGGAGCCGAAAACATTCAGATTAGATACAGGTACTAAAATATTGGTACACTTTAAAAAGTTCCAAATGTTATTTGATTAGATAAGAACCCCCAAACTGATATTGAATAGCAGACAATATGGCCCTAACATATGTTTTTGATTGTTTTCTTATGATGAACATGGATAAAATGGGCAGTATCAACAAACTGTATTTTCTTATCTCTGTCTCATTAACTATCTTGACTAATTTTGTACTTGAAATGGAGAGAGCACAGTTTAATCACAATAAATGCAATTGAAGTAGGAGAGCTATAAAATTTAATTCTGCTTATTTGCCTTTCCTGCTTAGCATCCAGCAGACTGAAGAGCCCATTAGAATTCCACTCCAGCTTCACATTGGCCATAGCAAGGAATAAATAATTATTATATAATGCTGCCATAGAAACCTTAATTAAATTCCCCCAATTTCATTCAAATCTCAAAATATGTTAATAAGGCTTTTTGAATGTTGATTTATTCCCCAGTGCAATTCCATCAATGCCACTGCATCTATGTGTAGCACTTTATGTTAGCCCTTCTAAAAGGAGAATGCTGAGCTCTTTATGGATCTCTTGGGGCCAGAGTTCAAAGGAGAAGCATAAAATGATTCTTTGGAAACAGGTTTTGTTGCTGATTCTAAAGGGAAATGAAGAACCCAGGCAAAATGACTGCCGAGTTATAAGCAAAATAATATATGCGTTCACCTCAAGTTTACTAAGACAGATGCCAGTGAATCATGCCTCTAGGTCTAAGATAATCTGTAAATGAATTTCTATATATTTGATATTTAAATGTTATAATGCCCAAAATTAATTCTGAGTCTTCCAAATCTAGCAGAAAGTGTCCGTCAATATTTCTGGATATTGCTTCATGAGATGAAATGATTTGTTCTCCAAAGAGCATCAAGCTGAAGACTGAATGGTTTTGGATTTGCATTTATGGGAAGCCTCAAAAAGCATCACTCATGTATATTTCTCTTTTTCCTTTTCATAAATGACACAGATCATTCAGAGACTGATACACATTTAGGATAAAAACATGGCTTTTAATTGGGATAGTATCTCCCCTCTGTGCAAAAGAATCATGTCTGTAGAAGATCTAGATAGTTTAAGATGGTTGCTTTCCTGTGACTGGCTGTATTCCCCTCCCATTTTTTTGTGTTTTTTTTTTACATTTTGTGACCCTTGAAATGTGCCATTACGCTGAAATAGGATCTGTTGATAAGTACCAGTACCGGCCCTCTAGCAAGCTCCCTGGCCGTAAGTCAGATCTGTTCTCTTCAGGGAATCACTTTAGGGAGTAAATCTGCCAATGGCTTATAAGAAATCATGGTCAACCTAAAATAATTGTACAAATAACACCACTTAGCCTGTAGCAAATTACAACTTTTTGGGAAACCAACTTTTATGACAACCATTAAAATTAGTTGTGAAAAATGCCATAAACTTTACTGCTATTAATAGAAAAGTGTGCTGTGTACAGTGGAAAAGGTGGAAACTACTGCAGCTATGGCAAGAATATTTTTTTTAAATATTGGAAATATTTTATTTCTATCTTAAACTTGGTTTTAGCTTATAACCAAGCACTGAATAATGTCTATATACATACATTTTAAAATACTGATATACATAGAAATCAAAAGCAGGGAAAGACCACAATAAAGCTGATTCAGAAAATGCCAACAGGGAATTCTCTGATAAATCCAAGTTCTTACTGGATGCCTTCCAGGAAGATGGAAGTCAGATCTGGAATGTTATATTGGTCTGCTTTTTCCAGCAAACCTTCCCTCAGTTAATTCTCCCTCATTGAAACAAATAAGAGGATATAATTCTACAATAGCAAAGCAACTTTACAATTTGGGACATGACTGGGGGACTAGGATTCCTTTGTTCAATCTCACTCATTGATTGATCTCTTCATTCTTACAAAGAATATTCAGAGGATGCTTTGGCTCCTCAGATACTTTCATTGGAACTTGGAGTGGTAGCCTTAGGAGGATGAAGCAGAAGCAGAAGCAGCAGAAGCAGAAGCAGAGGAAGAGGAGGAGGAGGAGGAGGAGGAGGAGGAGGAGGAGGAGGAGGAGGAGGAGGAGGAGGAGGAGGAGGAGGAGGAGGAGGAGGAGGAGGAGGAGGAGGAGAAATATGGTGCCTCCTACTCCCAATTGTTCTAGTCATCTAGAAGGAGGCTATGGTCAACAGCATCAAAAGTTCCTGACAGATCAATGAGCCCAAGGAGAAACACATTACTGCCATCCACCAAAGTTTAGTAACAAATGTGACCAATAATGTTTCTTCAAGAGCGTCTTTAACTGTTGATTGGTTACCAAGAAAAGGAAAGTTGAAAACTAGATGACAACTGTCCAGAACAGTTGGATCCAGTGACATCTGGATGACATCCAGTGACATCCAGTGACATAAAGGGACACACAATCACTTCTTTCATAGGTAGAGGGATCAACCTAGAGACCCACACCTATTGCATGGACTCACCTCCTCCCAAGCTGTCTTCACAAGTCAGGAAGAATCTGGCTCTAATAAAGAGATGGCCCAACTCATAGCTTAGAGGAGTTTGTCTACTTTCTCAGAAAACACAGGATCAAACTCAATACAGATAGTCCCACAAGACCTTGACAAAACAAAAATCACCCGGAGACATGTTGGAAAATGTGGTGGTCTCCCATGGAAAGAATGAGACACAAGCGTGTGTTCTCGGGATGGGAGCCCATAATAAATTCCAGTGCTTCCTTTTATTGAGATTTTTGTACATAGTAAGCATAATTACATTGTGGATTAATAATTAGATATAGTACAGGCTTGTTTGCAGTTGTCTAAGCTGCCTCCTTGTTTGTATTTGTCCTTATTGTTCTCATTCCCTTGCACTATCTTAGT
Source organism: Notechis scutatus (assembly GCF_049901735.1). Classification (NCBI taxonomy): domain Eukaryota; kingdom Metazoa; phylum Chordata; class Lepidosauria; order Squamata; family Elapidae; genus Notechis; species Notechis scutatus. The sequence goes on from NC_142010.1 coordinate 97,133,025, forward strand.
GACCTTTAAACAGGCATGTATGTATAAAGCATTATATTAATCATTACTCAAGCCCAAGCCAAAGTTTATTATTCCCACAGGAAAACAGGAAGCAGGAAAATTTGAAAGGCAAAGGGTTGTTCCCCCAGTTTAGAGAATCAATCCTTTTTTTCTGCTGCTTCCTGCTAACTTTGGAAGGGGAGGGAGGGGCTGAATGGATTCCCTTCACCCCAGTTGGTACAATGGAGTGTTATTCTTGCTGCTTCCTGATAATTTTCTGCTAACTTTGGCAGGGGAGGGAAGGGCTGAGTGGATTCCCTCCCCCAACATCCTGTAGCTCACAGCAGCTTGTTTTGCTCCCACCTGGCCATGGGCACCTGGTGTCCCCTAGCCAGCCACACTGACGTGGTTGTGTCTACTTGGCCACACCCACCAGCTGCCCCAAGTCATTCACCCTGGCTCATTTGTGCCAAATGCACCTAATCCTTCACTGCACCTAACCTTTCATGTTGACCCAGCCAGCCCACTCACCCACACCCATCCGGCAGCACTCAGATGGCCCCACTTACCCAGTCTCACCAACCTGGCTGCAGTGAGTCATCCTGTCAAGCCTGAAATTGACATATGTGTAACCATTTAGTTAGGCTTAATATATATTCTTTTCCTTATATATTTCCTTATATTCTTTCTCTGTCATGGGGGAAGGGTTTCAGGCTCACCACATTCCTAAGGGGGGGGAGTGGAGATAAATAGAGTGTTTTGGCTAGGTGATCTTCCTTCCCGTGGGAAATTTCATAACATTTTTTCCAATGTTTGAATCTGCACTCTTAATATAGCATGTATCAGCCATCTTGTTATACAAAACAGAATTACATTTTGTTTTTTAACCTAGAAGAGTCAGGATGAATACTTTGCTTGAAAACTGGAACAAATTATTTGATTGCTAAAAGTGAACTTTATAAAATGAAAAGTTGCTCCATTGTTTCAGCAACCCGAAACCCAGTGCTACAGTTTGATCAGCAGAAAGCTAGAAGCAGGCATTGGCAAAGCCACATCTGTTTGCTTTTGAATCATGGCACTTCACAAATACTGCTAATGAATATTGGTTGCTTGGCATCAGATTTATGCACACACTTTGCTGCCACAATTACCACTTCATCTAACAAGATAATATTCATTGATAAGTTTTGATTCCCTAAGTATCTTTTCAAAATCCAAAACGTGTCCCAGGCTTTGTTTGTATTGGTTGGCTATTGTGGATTACTTTTTGCATGGCTATGTGCTTTTAACCAGAGCCAAGTGATATTTTATATTTTTTGTATTATTAAAGCTTATTTGGGGGGGGCGGGATATTGAAAAGATTGCCATATAAATGCTTCAGTGCAGTGAGTTAAGACCACTTAACATTCTGTAACAGACTATGTCCTTCTGTATAATGCAGTGCAATGCTTAGCCAATCTTTAGAAAGTTTTTATAAGGAAAGTTAGATGCGATATTTATTTCCTCTTATGTATATTCTATTTTTTCTAGGCCTGTCAATTGCTTTTAAACAGTATAATAGTTATTAAAGCATTCCTGTTCTTTGACAACATCACCTGAGTTCCCATTTGAGCTATTTTATGATTTAAACTTTTATCATTTAAATTGTCAGGAAGATTCTTGTCAGAGAATGAAACAAGACTCAACTTATCAAGACATATCAGGCTTGTGAAAAGTATTAGCAGCATTAACCTCTAATCATGAGTAAAATCAAGAACTTGAGCTTCCAAAAACTTTTAAGAACACTTAATTCTAAATCTTGTAACTTGTGAACAAGATAATATACAATTATTATGAAGCTGACTCATAACATAAATATAATTCACTAGTCTTTCCAACCAAAATATTATGATTTGCTGTGGAAATATTCTACCTCGAGATGCAGTCAATTTCCCAAAGCAAAATGTGTGATCCATAGAGCTTGCGACTGAAACTTTTTTATTATGTATCATCATCTTTGTTATTATTGTTTATACATATATATATATATATATATATATATATATATATATATATATATATATATATATATATATATATATATATATATACATATACATATATATATATATATATATATATATATATATATATATATACACACACACACACACAGACACACACAGACACACAGACACACACACACACACCATCAACTCAGCAAAAGTTTGGGTGGTTTTCAAATTTTCTAAATATTCAAAGGAAACAGAGAAAAATGAAGAGTAAAAGTGACAAAGTTAACAAACTGGAAGGGAACAAAGAAAACAATCTACATTTTTAATGGACAGCAAGTTATGTACAGCATAAATATAGAAATTAGGATCAATAGTGGCTAAATAACTGTGTAGTGTCAAATGAAGTCCATGAACAATGAATATGTCAAGGAATCACAAACTCTAGTAACACTGTTAAGCTGATTCATGTAGCCAGTATAGTATAGAGCAAAAATAAGCATTGTCACAGAGAAAAATCTATTTATGTGGTCACTAAGAGTCAACAGTGACTTGATGGCACATAATCAATCAAACTAAGCATTGAGGAGATCCAGATGACCTTGAACCAAACATTCCCACTGAGTTTCATTACAAAGTGTGATGAGAATAAAGAATAAAAATCTTTCACAGTGCCTTAATTCATTGAAGGAAGTATAAGTTATTTTTTAAAAATAATATGTATTTTCTAACATCAATTCATCTTGTGAGTCCTTCTCAGGACTTTAGAGTGCCATTAAAAAACAGGACATAGTCAGTTCTATCATTTATCATTACTTTTAACTTAGGGAAGGCAGTATTTGGATGTGCTAGAATGACTAGATTCATCCTGGGGAAACACTTTGGTAAAACTCTTTGCACTTCTCAACAGTAGACCTGGATATTTATGTGATGGAAAATACAATCTGTATTACTTTGTTATAAATGGTGAATTCATAGCCAGGGTCTAAAAATACATTTATTGTAGAAAGTAGAAGAAATTGGAATTGGAAGTGTCCTCTGAAGAAGATGAGCATTGCTCCTGAAATCATGGACCTTAAGTATAAACAGCTTTTAGAATAGCCAGAGCACATATAGTTGCACCATACGGCCACTGTGGCAAGAAGGTGGAATTTACATTAGGAATATAGGAGTCTAACGAATAGGATCTTGTACATGGGGATCTGTGGAGCAATCTGTGGAGCAGTGCAGAGGTGGTATTCAGCAGGTTCTGACCAGTTCTGGAGAACCAGTAGCAAAATTTTTGGATAGTTTGGAGAACCAGCAAATACCACCTCTGACTGGAGATTTTACAGTATCCTTCCCCTGCCATGCCCACCAAGCCACCTCCACAGAACACATAGTAAAAAAAATTTAATCCCACCACTGGAGCAGTGCCTCTGAAAACCACCAACCCCCCCCCCCATCATATTTTAAGATGTTTTGAAGCATCTTACAACATAGCACTTGAGTTAGTTCAACCAGGAAACCATTTTAATGTCTAATTCCTTGAAAAGAATAATGAATAACAGATAGTAAAACTCTTTTTCTGATCCTCCATGCTATACTGGTAATCTACAACACATCCAAATCAATAATGCTAAATTCATTCCAGACTTAATTGTATATATCAGTTTCCATCTGACTGAGATAAATTTAAAATGCCAAGTATCCACCAGCAGAAATGAAAGTAAACGGCAACCAAACAGTGATATAAATATAAACAAATGACTTTTCAGTATGAAAAGCCCATTTTGCACATATAGTATTTGTTTCATCCTAACATGTGGTATCACACTTTGAGATATACCCTGATTAGAATGGCATGACCAGTACTGATCTCTTTCATGTGGCAGGATTTACCAAATTAGAATTTATAAACTGATGGTGATCAGTTTTGCTTCACAGTATTTTCACATATTTATTTTCATCATAGTGCCTCCTTTCATTGTTTAAGTGATTATATGGAGATAAATGAGAGCCAGTTTGATCTAGTGGTTAAGGCACCAGGCTAGAAAATGGGAGACCATGAATTCTATTCATGCCTTAGACTTGAAAGCTGGCTGGGTAGCTCTGGGCCAGTCATACTTTTTCAGCAACTCAACTCATAGGGTTGGAGGAAGCAGACATATGTTTGCTATCTTGAGTTATTTATGAAAGTTATAAAAGCATGATCATAAATAAAAGTCAAAATATATAATAGAATTCACATTTATGAACAAAATATTTAAGGGTTCAGTATGCTGTCCTTGCAGGCCAAAGTTTGAAATAATGCAAAAGTTCCTTCATAGAAAATAATAGCATTTAAAACAAGTTACATACATCCCCTTTGTTTGTTTTGCTTTCTTTTCATGCTAAGTAACATGTGTTGGTTAATACCTACTTGTTGGTTGTTACCAACCTTAAAAACAAGAGCTAAGAGTTGATTTTGAAAATAAATAAATAGAATGGAAACCCAGCACATCGGCAATGGATTCACTTCAACACATCGGATGAACAGAAACAACTATCATAATAACAACATTGCATCTGGTAATCCAGCATAACAACACTTTTTGAACTACACATGCTCAATGAACACTTTTGAAAATGAGTTTCACTCAGGGGTGGGATCCAATCGGTGTAACTACTGGTTTGGTGATTTTACGTTTTTCTCAACTAGATCAAGATAATGACACCACAAATAGAAGAAGGATAATTCTCCAAGTTTCCATGGCTTGAACAACTAATTTTAAGAAATAGTACTTACAGGAGGTTAGGATGTTGAAAAGAAAACATGGAATGAAAGATTCAATATTTGCCTAAGCTCGAAGATAGAACTTTGAAACATATACCCAAAATATCTGAAATGACTGTTCTATGAAAATTTATATATCCTTACTTTTCATTGTTCCAGACTTTTATTTTTTCCTGTACTATTGTTCCCTAAGAATTTTTCAATTGTAACTTTTGTTGTTCCATTATTGAGTCAGCATTTTTCTCTCTATTATTTTAGAGATAAAACAGAGGGAGTGGATACTGTTTTATATCATTGGCCTAATTTTTATAATAGTGCTAGTATTCCTTCAATAAAATATACTGATGCATTGTCCTCCTATCTTTCCCAATATAATATTATCTTTCACAAGTTTAAGAACAAGAGCATTTTTATCCAGTCCTTTTGACCAATAAGAAATAAGAAAAGGGTGCAGAATTTTTATTATTGTAATCAAAGTTGTACTATTTTTTTTTTTGCATGCTTTGCATGTTTTAGTCAATGAGCAATAAATATATACTATGTATAAAATATCACAAAAGTATGGAACAAAATAGAGATGGAAGGAAGGAAGGAAGGAAGGAAGGAAGGAAGGAAGGAAGGAAGGATCTGAAGAGTGTAGCAATTTTACAGTCTGTTTTCTGATAATTTTACAACAACTCTAAAATGCATTAATAAGTTTCAGTTCATTGTCAAGTTTCTGCACAACATCAGTCAAAGATATGTCAAATGTTTACCATGGCAGTTGAATCCCTGAAACCATCCTCACTGGCAGGAAACTTGTCAGATTAAATTGCCACCTCTTGCCAAGTGAAGATATGCAGCCTGATATCTCCCTGCCAATGATGACACAAACAGTTGCTTCTGTTTGGACAGATTATGATTTTTTTAGTGTATCCGACACTTACAAACAACAGTAATACAGAGCTTATGATAAGAGAAGAGACATAATTTATTGACCAATTAAGGTATCTGATTCTTTATACATTTCTATTACTCTTGCCTCCTCTCATCTATTTTCTATTCTGTTGCATTTCAAAGCATTGGAACAGTTTACTTATATTAGTTTTATTGGCTGGGGAATAGATCACAAAATGTTGTCAACATCAGTATACATTGTACACCTTTCAAGTCAGTTGGCCATGTGTAAGTTTAGCATTTTGAGTATTTTCCTTATATTGCTATGCCTATTGGCTATTATGGGCAATAAGAATTTAATGGTAAAATCCTGTGCTTTGAGAAAATCATTATTCAGAACATGTGGCCATTACAGAGCAGGAGAGATGATAGGCCAGATTTGTGTACAGAATAGAGATTTGTTTTGTGTTTTACATGTAAGACATTGCAGTTTGCTTTACATGGCAATCGGTTAAATAGTTCTATTAAGCAATAGCCAACATTACAGTACAAAACAAATCTATTACATCTATACTTGCAGTAGCTTCTTCCGTTCATCTATGAATGCTGGATTCATTCGCATTCATTGGCCTCCATCTTTCATAGATTTTTTTTTTTATTACCTCTGAAGCTCTAATGCTAACTATATTACAACATCAACTGAACTGCTTGGATGATCCCTAATGTTATTATATTCTCAGTTGCATATATTTATTGCCATGTTCTGATTCTGTAAATAGAAAACAGTCTTCTCCAACCATCATGTTCTTGAGACATATAGATTTTAACTTCCATGCTTATATTTTTACTGACTCACAATGTCCTTTTCTCAAACTAATGTTTTCTGATCTGTATCATTTCCAGAGCTACCCAATGTGAGGAGGAAACATCAGGCCACCATGGCTTCAGCCTGGTCTACCCAGAAGAAACACACCAGCAATTTGGGAAGTGGTGCCAAACTGGCCATGGCCATCCAGTCAGCCACCTCCACACAGTTGGCCACCCCCACCTAGTTGGTCATGCCCTCCCGGTCCCCCAAGGTCAACCACAGCCCTGATGCTGTGGTTGAATGAAATTGAGTTTGAAATTGAGCTCCTGGTGTATGACATCAGATAAATTGTCAAAAATATACAACGAAACTTCAAATATCTGTTGGAAATGTAATTAAAGTGAAGGCAGACTTTTTCATCTTTAGTGGAGATGTAAGAAAGCAATAAAATAATAGTATCAAATGTGTATCTTTATTCAGAAAATTTTAAAGGTAAATGTACAATGGAAACCAGAAATTTTTCTTTTGGGGTTAACGAATAACCAAATATAAAGATCGTATGGAACTTTCTTATATATAATAGCAATGAGATTTCTATGTGTATAAAGGTGGAGGGACTTACAATTACCTTCATGGGAGGAACAAATTTTTTTAATATTTAATGTTTTCATGCTACAAGCCGCCTAGACTTCTTGGATATGAGACAGGAGCCAAATAAATTTCACAAATAAATACATAAACTTCTGGAGATGGTGGAGATGGTGAAATTGACAATTTTAATTAAAGAAAAGACTGACTAATTTTACCTCCACTTGGAAAGCAATTTTGGACTTTTTTTAAAGAAATTGAGAGAAATGAAATTTCAGTTTGGAGATTTGATAATTAGAATATATATAATTATATAAATAATATAGACTATTGTTGGTTTTAGAGTAAGAGTTGATTTTTTTAAAATCCATATTTGTACAAAGACAATCAGAAATCATTATTTTTCTTCCTTTTTTACTTTTTCTTTCTTTTTGCACTTTTATCTTATTTTCTAGCTTATTCTTTTCTTTGTTTACCATTCTTTTTCTTCCTGCCTCTTTACTTTTTATCTATGGGTTATCTTTTATATTTTTTTAAAAACCAATAAACTTTAAAAAAAATTAAAGGAGGCTGTAGTTTTTGACAGACTGAATAAAGTCAGCCAGTTTTAAACAGAGTTGTCAGTATACAGTGTATCAGATTACATTTGGCAGAAAACTAAGGAAATAAACCTAATTCAGGTAAAGATCATGTTGCTCAAATAACAGTTAATACTTTTTTTCTCTTGAAACAATATCTGCAAAAGAAAATTTTCCTTTCATAATTTCTCAAGGATGAAGTTTCACTTTTGCTGCTTTTTTTTTTAAAAAAAGAGAGAATGTGATTTAAAAAGCTTATAAGTTAATGTTACCTTATTAAAAGCTGATGTACACTGAATTACCATAAATATGAACAGATATGCCATATGCTGCTGCATCTGCTGTTATGTATGAACAAAGAAACTGTCCCTCCAGGACTTGTAAATTAATATGCATTAAAATGTTTGCAGTCTATATGATATTTCAGTAAGTAGCCAAACAAGACAGTTCCCTGATTATTGCTTTTTTATCACATGTCAGTTCTCACTTGTAGTGTCAATGAACTATGGTTACAACAAATACTCATATTTGTGACTATATATCAAGGACTTTCAAACTCTCTTATTCTATGAAGTTGAGAGGCAGCAAAAACTTTAGACAGCAAAATATGTTATAAAAATCAAATCGGTGTTTACTTTCTTCAGAGTAATGAATCACACTTCCCTTATTCTGCAATAGAAAATGTATTTTCCTCCCAAAATATATCTCAGAATGTCAAGAGTGCCCTCCAAAATCATATAGAGGTTGTTACCTTCTGTCTATGTTTGATTTATAGTTTTTCACTTACTGATCAAAATAAATTGGAACGTGATTGAGATTCTGATATCAGGAAATGTCCACGTAGTCTGTAACTCATGGCTTGCATTTGTTTCAATAATTGCACAGTTTCCGGATAAAATGCTATAAATACAATGAAAGATCTAAAAGATTTAATCAAGTACAGTTGCATTAATCAATTTATTTAACTAAAAACGGGAAATTTCATGGCTGTAACTATAGTGCAAGTATTTGCAAGCATATTTTCTTCAGTTCCATTCAAACATTATATGGAGTAAATGAGTGCATCTGTAAGACCAGGACATACATACATACATACATACATACATACATACATACATACATACATACATACATACTAGCAATGACTAGAAAACTCTGGTGTAGCCATCAGTCTAGTTTTCCTACATTGACATAAAGGTTTGCCTCATGAATAGTTGCAGTTGTAGACATTTATACAAATGAAAAATCAGTAGATAAAAATTGAGAGACAAATTGATTGATCCTCCATTACTATGATGTCTAGTTAATAAAATGGTTGGTAAATATGTGGTAAAAGAAGACAAAGTTCTTGAGAACACAGGCAAAGTCCTGCTGAACCTAGGATGGAAATTTGTGTTTCAATGATTCCTTCCTTCCCTGCCAGTCCACATTGGATGGACATTTCATGGAACTAACTGCCTGGTGGCTTTCTTTGGTTTCTTAATCAGTCCTTGCTAATTCAGATTCCAATCATAGGAATCTATACCTCACTTAGCATAAGTAAAGTTAGAGACAGCGATTGTAGTTTTGAGTCAGAATGAATACTATAGGTCTACTAAGATCTAGTTTCCTCCACCACTTATATCTTTCCAAGTGTGTAACCCTTTCAAATGATCATTGCTGCTTCAAAGACACATTTTCAAAAGGGGATTGTTCCTACTTCCCTCGATTACTTCTTTATTTATTAGTTTATTCATTACTGCAGCTTCTGTACCATTTAAGTCAAATAATTCTATTCATAATTTCATATTTATATCATAGTGTATCATAGTCATTTATGCTTTGTTTTTATTTATTTTATTTTATTAATATTTATTTTATTTAATTATTGAGTCTGTCATCTGCACCTCTATAACTGTCTGATTTGGCTCTGCTACCGCACAAGACAGACACAGACTTCAACAGATGATTAAAACTGCAGAAAAAACAATTGCTACCAACCTGCCTTCCATTGAGGACCTGTATACAGCACAAGTCAAAAAGAGGGCTGTGAACATATCTCTACAGAACCCTCACATTCTGGACATAAATTGTTTTAACTTCTATCCTCAAAACAAAGCTTATTCAACACTGCACACCAGAACAACTAGACATAAGGACATTTTTTTTTTCTGAATGCCATCACTGCTAAATAACTAATTCCCATAACACTGTCAAACCTCTTAGTAAGACTGTATTACTATTATTCTTCTCATCCTTCCTAATACCTATCTCTTCCCACTTATGACTAACCATGTTGCTTGTATCTTTACAATTTATATTGTTTTATTTGTTTCCTAGCATGATTTGATTGCTTATTAGTAACCTATGACTATCACTAAGAGTTGTATCTTATGATTCTTGATGAATGTATTTTTACTTTTATTTTATTTTTTTCTTATGTACACTGAGAGCATTTGCACTAAAAACAAATTCCTTGTGTGTCCAATCACACTTGGCCAATAGAGAATTCTATTCTATTCTATTCTATTTTAAATACTATACACTAAGATTTGCTTTCACATGATATTTCTCTTTGCTACTTAACTATAATATTTAATGTTTAATTACATTGGGTAATTAAAGAAAGCTAAGAAAGAAAATTTTGATATTCCAAAAAAATAAATGAAGAGAAATAATTATCTATACTTTTGAGATATCTCAGATTTCTGCAATAAAGATCCACATAACAGCAGTCATGACTATTTTCTAATATTTGTATATGCTTACAGTGAGAGCCAGTTTTAATGCAGTGGTTAAGGCAGCAGGTTAGAAATTGAGCAACTGTGATCTCCAGTTGTACCTTACACACAAAGCCAGCTGGTGACCTTGGACTAGTCTCTCTCCTGGCCTTAGAAAGGAGGAAGTGGCACACCACAAACCAAGAAAATTGACAGGACTTTTCCAGGCAGTTTCTGAGAATCAGGCACACTTAAACATAAAAAAGAGAAGACTTACAGGAGAAAACATCACAGGTTTTAACACCACCAAGTAAACTATACAGATAAAGAAAGGGATAACATGACCACCAACTGCAAAGATGGGGATTTTTGAAAATTAGAAATATGAAGCTTCTTGATAATAAATTATTTAATTACTGCTTCAAATATAATAATCCTCCAAATGCAGATATGGTATGGGGTGGGGTTTTTTTGATCATTAAAAAAATATGGGTTTGAAATTTCATTTATGTATTGGTAACTGGAATTTTTCTATATAATTAATGGATGCATTTTTTACAAAACTTCATATTTTAAAATGTAAGAACTTTGTATCAGTTTTATCTCTTTTTCTTTGTTTTCAATATTTAATGCCTATGAAATTATTAAGCATATGTATCATAATGACCAGAATGGAAGATTTTTCTTAGTAGATGTATTAATATAGCATTACGTTCCTGACTGAAAAGAGATATGAACAAGGACTTCATTCAAACAAATGTGCTATCTAGCCCAACTGACCCAAATCCTATTATATATTAATAGCTCTATACCTGTGTTTCACTACAAAACTATGTGATCGGGCTTAGTTTTTGGGGAAGAAAATAAGGGAAAAAATTGTGCCTCTGCCTACTGGCATCCATCAGTATTCATCTGGCTAGCATCCTGACAGTATGTGAGTTGAGGGCTGTTTGGAAACTGAAACATCGAAACTGAAACAGTATTTGCTGTGTGAACAAGGAGACAGCAAGGAGCCGGGGTGTGGCTTAGCTCAACTTTTCTGTACTAAAGCTGGTTTGCTGCTGTGAAACTGAAACTCCTCTCTTCTGCTTGAATTTTGTATTTGGAACAGATTTATTTTCAGGTGGGGAGGGGGAGTAGAACTCCTTAGCATCAGAGCATTAATAATAATATACAAAATACTAATGCTCTAATGATCATTTCGAAAAATCATTTTGTAGTGAGCACCTAGAAGCCAAGAGGAACATACGTGCCAAATTTCAAGTTTGTAGGCTTTACAGTTGGGGAGATTTTGTGATGATGTGTGAGTGGTATTTTGCTTTTATATATATAGATTTCAAAAAGTTAGATTTCTTAGTATTTTTTGTGTTTTTTTCATAAATATTCATGTGCATTGACAAGCACTTCACTTTATTCAGACTTCCATTATACACACCAACGTGAAAGCAGACAGGAGCAGCTTTTTAAGGAAACATACTGTACTAGTGTTAAAAAAGCATAGCTACTTTTACAGTTGGAATTTATGTGCTCCATTCATTCCTAGACACTTCTTTTAAGCACAGACCTGCCAAGTGTTCATAAGCAAAAGAGAGACTGAGTCTATAGTGGCATCGAGGTTTTCCTTTAAGCGTTAATCCAAACTTTTTTAGGCACTATGGCAGAAAGATTTCTACTGCAATAAACGTAACAGTGCTTTACAGCCCTCTCTAAATGGTTTACACAGAGTCAACATATTGCTCCCAACAATCTGTATCCTCATTTTACCCCCCTCAGAAGGATAGAAAAATCGAACCAGATCTTGAGCCAGTAAGAATCGAACTGCTAGCAGTCAGCAGAATTAGCCTGCAATATTGCATTCTAACCACTGTGCCATCATGGCTCCATTACTAGATAGATTTAATAAACTTAAGAAAGGAAAGACTTTATTAAGGGAAATTCTTGATTTTAAATTTGATAAGTATGAGCCGTGGTGGTGCAGTGATTAGAATACAGTACTGCAGGCTACTTCTGCTGACTGGTGGCTGACTGCAATTTGGCAGTTCAAATCAGACTCAAGATTAACTCAGTTTTCCATCCTTCCAACATCATTAAAATGAGGACCTAGATTGGTGGGGACTATAAGCTGACTCTATAAACTGCTTAGGGAGGGCTGTAAAAACACTATAAAGTGGCATATGTCTAAGTGCTAAGTGCTAAATGTATGATATTAGTATCATAGCAATAGCACTTAGACATATATATCACTCCATAGTGCTTTACAGCCCTCTCTAAGAAGTTTACAGAGTCAGCCTATTGCTCCCAACAATCTTACTGATCTTACTGAGCAATCAGCCTATTGCTCCCAACAATCTTACTGATCTTGGAAGGATGGAAGGCTGAATCAACCTTGAGCCAGTAAGGATAGCTATTGATTTTAGGATAAAAATTATATGACAAAGGTAATTAGAATTGATGACAAACAAGAACTTGCCTTGTTATGTGGTTAAGTGATGTGTTTCCATAATGCTACATTTCATAATACAATTCTACCTACATCTTATGATAACACATCATCCCAAATTATTTCAGTGTCAATATGACCCTTGGACCAAAAAATACTGAAGAATGGAGAGAAGTGTGGTATCCTTCATGGAATGCCTTAATGCCAGGAATTATTTCTTTTACTTTTCAGCAGAAGGTTTGATTCAAACTATACTTTGTTAAATTATTAGGGAATTAAAACCAAAAAATCAACAGGCTTGTACAGATAGACATTACAATGTACAACAAGATAGTCAACAATGTATCTACTATATTTTATCTAGTCTTTCAGATTTGATTTTATCAACTGAAAGGAAGTATCGCATCCAAAAATATGCAAATTGAAATTTGTTTGCTGCTATGCAAACATTTTATAAATGTCATATATCTGTGAAGCTGTCATTAATGCCATCAAAGTATATGCAGAAAGGATCTCTTCTTTGGATGTAGAACTGGTTAATAATGCAATTTACGAAGTCTCTAGAATTCTCTCTGAGCAGATATGTTTTTCCAAACTCTAAGCATCACTAATAGAAATGATATACTTGCCATTATGAATAAGATAAAAAGCAGCTGCTCTACAGGCATTCATTTTCCAAATATATACAGTTCAGTCCACTGATTATAATTAACTGCTAAAATGGGCTGTGGTGAGCAGATCTCAAGATAAATTGCTTTGGCTTATCATTAATTTATAACAGCCCTTTCCAAACTCCAGAAGTAGCTACAAGAGTCATATAACAAGCTAGTGTAAATATTCTGATCAAAACAACAGCAGCAGGTTAAACATCTCCATGGGGCTAAGTTAACTGAATTGAAATGTCTGCTCTCAATTGCCTGTTGCCATATTATGCTTTTCACTGGCTGACACGAACAAACTTCTTTCCCTGACAAAAGACAAAACATTTCTGCCAGCTGAGGTGACATTGTGCTCATTCAATAATGATACAAGGCCCAGAGGTCCTCTAGCAAGATAGATAACAAAGAAAATCCTCATTAGCTAACTGTAGAAGAATGAAGGTCAACCCACAGAGAGAATTTCATGCTTACATGTCACTTGGAACATTTGTTCTTCATTAATTCCTTAAACCTAAGCTGGGATACTATCTCATAGCATTTTAATATGCTGTCCTCTGTCAGAAATCTCCTTCAGGGTGTTGTTTTTTTTCTTTGTACTCTATTTAAGAGGCCAATTTTTTTAGAAACACTTGACTCCCTATCATTGGGCCCTACTAATGTTTCAGGATTGTTACATGATTGGATTCAATTTGGACATTAACTATCTTGGGGTTCTGAGATAAGACAAAATACACTGCTAGTTGTCATTCATTCCAAGGAGCTCATTATGTTGCTACATTAAAAAGGGGCAGGGGAGGGGAATCAGGCATATGTTTCACAACATCAAAATACTATTCCGTTTTTTAAGTATTATCTAGAAGCTCTTGAGCATGGGTTTAACCAATTTCATTACTATATTACTGATTTATTCAAGATGAAACATATTTTAACTTGATAATTGTGTATAACTTAAATCAAATCTGACAGAACCAAATATATTACAGTTTCTGGTGTGGTAGTGCAGTTCAACAAAGGAAAAATTGTGGTGAAGATACACATTTCCTGTAAATATTTTCATATTTTATACCACTAAATCAGGATAAGAAGGACTGTGCTAGTATCCAGTGTGTCTGCTCACAGATAACTGATCTATATGAATAATTTTTAAGTGTTGAAAGTATCTCTGTGCAATGCAGGAATGTGGGAATTTTCCTTCTATGAATTGGATCATTAGTCCATCAGTCTGGGAATTGACTGTCTTGCATTCTCTATGTAAAGTGTAATATTTACCACTAAGGTATAGCTAGAAAAAAATGTGGAAGAAAGAGCAAGAAACTGCAAAATTGGCTTCACAGATAATTTCTTTAGAAATTGAACTAGCCTCAGCATGGTAGTTGGTATTTTGCTTTAATGAAGGAAAAATATCTTCCTTCCTTCCTTCCTTCCTTCCTTCCTTCCTTCCTTCCTTCCTTCCTTCCTTCCTTCCTTCCTTCCTTCCTTCCTTCCTTCCTTCCTTCCTTCCTTCCTTCCTTTTCTCTGTTTCTTTCCTCTATGGGAGGATAATTCCACTTGATGAAGGAGGACAATAATTCTGTGGTAATGCTGAACTTCTGTAAAATGGCTCTGAAAACTGAGAAAACAATAACAGTATCACTCAAAAGCACTCCTTCCAAGCAACAAGATAAGCCATCCAGAGTTACCCTGTGGTAAAATGGGTGGCCAATATTTTTTTAATAAATATATTGTCACATGCATTTTGTCAAATTCACTATCTGCTTTTCTTTCTTTCTTTTTTTATAAGTATAATCCAGACTGGGGGTGGGGAGGAAGAGGGGAATATTCAGTGTTTTTTCCATAGCCTGGAAAAAAATGAAAGAAGCTACCCATCTTCTCTGTAGTCTGTGATAATCTCTTTCCAGTCAAGGAAACTGAAGCCTATTTTCTTTATGCAAGAAACAAAATCATTGAAAAGTCTGTTTGCTATTCTATCAACTTTTGAAGTTTGAAGGATTTGGAAACAAATATACAGTGCTCAAAAAAATAAAGGGAACACTTAAACAACACAATGTAACTCCAAGTCAACCACACTTCTGTGAAATCAAACTGGCCACTTAGGCAGCAACACTGATTGACAATCAATTTCACATGCTGTCGTGCAAATGGAATAGACAAGAGGTGGAAAGCATAGGCAGTTCGCAAGACATCCCCGATAAAGGAGTGGTTCTGCAGGTGGTGACCACAGACCACTTCTCAGTTCCTATGCTTTCTGGCTGATGGTTTGGTCACTTTTGAATGCTGGCGGTGCTTTCACTCTAGTGGTAGCATAAGACGGAGTCTACAACCCACACAAGTGGCTCAGGTAGTGCAGTTCATCCAGGATGGCACATCAATGCGAGCTGTGGCAAGAAGGTTTTCTGTGTCTGTCAGCGTAGTGTCCAGAGCATGGAGGCACTACCAGGAGATAGGCCAGTACAACAGGAGATGTGGAGAGGCCGTAGGAGGGCAACAACCCAGCATCAGGACTGCTACCTCCGCCTTTGTGCAAGGAGGGACAGGAGGAGCACTGCTAGAGCACTGCAAAATGACCTCCAGCGGGCCACAAATGTGCATGTGGCTGCTTAAACGGTCAAAAACAAACTTCATGAGGGTGGTATAAGGGCTCGACGTCCACAGGTGGGGGTTGTGCTTACAGCCCAACACTGTGCAGGATGTTTGGCATTTGCCAGAGAACACCAAGATTGGCAAATTCGCCACTGGCACCCTGTGCTCTTCACAGATGAAAACAGGTTCACACTGAGCACATGTGACAGACACGACAGGGTCTGGAGATGCCGTGGAGAACGTTCTGCTGCCTGCAACATCCTCCAGCATGACCGGTTTGGCAGTGGGTCAGTAATGGTGTGGGGTGGAATTTCTTTAGGGGAGTGCACAGCCCTCCATGTGCTCACCAGAGGTAGCCTGACTGCCATTAGGTACCGAGATGAGATCCTCAGACCCCTTGTGAGAACATATGCCGGTGCAGTTGGTCCTGGGTTCCTCCTAATGCACGACAATGCTAGACCTCATGTGGCTGGAGTGTGTCAGCAGTTCCTGAAAGACAAAGGCATTGATGCTATGGACTGGCCCACCCGTTCCCCAGGCCTGAATCCAATTGATCACATCTGGGACATAATGTCTCGCTCCATCCCCCAACGCCACGTTGCACCACAGACTGTCCAGGAGTTGGGGGATGCTTTAGTCCAGCTGTGCGAGGAGATCCCTCAGGAGACCATCCACCACCTCATCAGGAGCATCCCCAGGCGTTGTAGGGAGGTCATACAGGCATGTGGAGGCCACACACACTACTTGTTTTAAGGACATTACATCAAAGTTGGATCAGCCTGTAGTGTTTTTTTCCACTTTAATTTTGAGTGTAACTCCAAATCCAGACCTCCATGGGTTGCTAAATTTGATTTCCATTGATAATTTTTATTTATTTATTTATTTATTTTTTATTTATTTATTTGATTTGCCAATTGTTTACAAGATAATAAGTATAAGTGTATACATAGTTGTGAATACATGAAATGGGTACATATAAGAAAAATAAAAGAAGAATAAGAGAAACAATAGGACAGGGACGGTAGGCACGTTGGTGCGCTTATGCACGCCCCCTACAGACCTCTTAGGAAAGGGGTGAGGTCAATAGTAGACAGTCTAAGGTTAAAGTTTTTGGGGTTTGAGGAAGAAACTACAGAGTCGGATAGAGTATTCCAGACATTAACCACTCTATTGCTGAAGTCGTATTTCCTGCAATCAAGTTTGGTGCGGTTAACTTTGAGTTTGTATCTATTGTGTGCTCTTGTGTTGTTATGGTTGAAGCTGAAGTATTCATTGACAGGTAGGACATTGCAATGTATGATTTTATATACCATGCTTAAATCAGACCGAAGGCAGTAATTCAAGGTTTTCTAGTTCTAGAATTTCAAGTCTAGTGGCATAAGGTATTCTACAAGTAGAGGAGTGGAGAACTCTTCTTGTGAAATATTTCTGGACTTTCTCAATTGTGCTAATATCAGATACGTAATGTGGGTTCCAGACTGATGAACTGTATTCGAGTATTGGTCTAGCAAATGTTTTGTATGCTCTGGTTAGTAGTGTGATATTACCAGAGAAAAAGCTACGTAGGATTAGGTTAACAACTCTTAATGCCTTTTTGGCTATGTAGTTGCAGTGGGCTCTAGCACTTAGATCATTAGAGGTGAGTATTCCCAGGTCCTTTACAGAGCTTGGGTCATCAACAAGATCTTGACTATTCAGCTTGTATTTTATTTTCTGATTTTTTTTTGCCAATATGTAAGACAGAGCATTTATTTGTTGAGATTTGAAGTTGCCATTTGTTTGACCATTCTGATACATAGTCAAGATCTTTTTGTAGGGTAGCAGTATTGTCTGTGGTATTGAACAGCTTTACATCATCAGCGAAAAGAACGCAAATTGCTCTTAATATGATCACAGAGGTCATTTATGTAGAGTATGAAGAGAGTTGGTCCTAGAACACTGCCTTGGGGGACACCACTATTGACAGGTACAGAATTTGATAGGACGCTCCCAATTTTGACCATTTGTTGTCTGTTTGCCAGGAATGCTTCTATCCAGTTATTCAGTTGTCCAGAGATACCATAGGATTTTATTTTTAGGAGTAGTTTGTCGTGTACCACTGAATCAAAGGCTTTACAGAAGTCTATGTAGATTGCGTCTATTGCTTTGCCTGGTCGAGTTGTGTCATCCATATGTTTTTGCAGTGTAAGAGTTGCAGATTACAGGATAGTTTTTTTCTGAAACCAAATTGTTTATTGGAGAGTAGGTTGTTTGTCTCTAAGTGGAGGATGATGGATTGGTTAATAATTGATTCCATGACTTTACAGGTGATGCAGCATAAGGAGATTGGTCTGTAATTTTCAACTAGGCTTGGGTCTCCCTTTTTGAAGATGGGGATGACTGTGGCTTGTGACCATAGGTTAGGCAAGGAGCTGGTCCTGAAAGATTTTTCAAAGATTATGCTTAGAGGTTTGGCTATGGCAGTGGATAGCTTTTTAAGAAGTAGGCACATATTCCATCCGGTCCAATAGATAGAGATGGTTTTAGATTGCGTAGTGCTTTTTCAACATTGTCTTCTGTAAAATCGATATGTATTAGATCATTGTTGTTATCTGTGAGTACGGCTAGGAAATACTGGGCATGATCCATTGCTGTTTACAAATACTGAGCCAAGAATGTGTTAAAGAGGTTGGCTTTAATGGTGTCGTCGTTGCAGTCTTTACCATCAGGTCCTATCAAGGGTGGGATGGACCTTGAGTCTTTTAGTTTGTTGCTTACAAAATTGTAAAAAGCACGGGTGGAATTGGTGCTTAGAAGGTTTTCCTCTTGTTTAATGTGATAATTGATGCATTCGGTCTTTATCTGGTGGCATAAATTTTTGTATCGGCTTTTGAAATTGGCAACGTGATTTTGTATGATTTTGTTTTCAGCACATTCAACTATGTAATGAACAAAGTATTTAATAAGAATATTTCATTCATTCAGATCTAGGATGTCTTTATTTTTGTGTTCCCTTTATTTTTTTGAGCAGTGTATTTAAAACTAAAAAGAAACTGAATAAGCAATTACTTCAAACCTTTCTGAAATTGGAGAACAAAACATATTTGTTTCTCAAATCCAATGTAGACCAACAAATTCCGAAACAGCAAGCTAAACTATTTTAAAAATGAATAGCATGCATTAGTGATCAAGAATTATTTAAGTTCTTCCAGAGCAAAATCATTGCCATATAAGGGAAGTTTTTGCGGGGGGAAATAGATCTTGCTATACTATGAAGAACTTATTTATTTATATACTTAGCAAGGTATAATTTATCTAAATATAATCTATAATGTAATCTTTAGAACTGGAGAGGGATTCATGTTATAATTAAGTGTTCCTCTATTGTCACCTTTTATTTTATTATGTGTTCTCATTTATCTTTAAATTACACACACACACACACACACACACACACACACACACACATATATACCGTGTTTCTCATATAATAAGGCCGGGTCTTATTTTTTTGAGCGAAAAAATGGCTAGGCTGTCTTTTCAGGGGTGACTTAATTCCCTCCCCTTGCATCTTCGGGCAAGCAGGCGGTGACGGCTTGGATGTTGACCTCGGCGTTGGTGGGGCACTTTGTATCAGGGTCAACGCAGCAGCACCATATCTGGGTGTGCAACAAAAGTACTTCCTAACAGCAAGCCCCCGCCATTTCCCCCATTTCGCATATTTTAATATAGGCCTTAATTTGGGGGGGGGCTTAATTTCATTTCATGCCTATAAAACATGCTGGGACTTCCTATTGGGGAGGCCGTATTGTTGGAGAAACAGGGTATATATATGTGTGGATCTTTGGTTATTCGGGTTTCTCCGCGTAAGATTGGAAGTATCTAGGCAACGTTTCGATGAAGTCTCATTCATCATCTTCAGGCTTCTCAGAAGCACAGAGCTGAAGACAGAAGCCTGAAGATGATGAATGAGACTTCATTGAACGCTGCCTAGATACTCCAATCTTACGTGAGAAAACCCGATAACTAAAGATCCACATACAAATACCAGCGAGAACTTCAGAAAATATTAATATATATATATATATATATATATATATATATATATATATATATATATATATATATATATATATATATATATATATATATATATAGTATATTCGTAGATTTTCACAGGTACAGGTATGCGGGTCTTGGCATGTTCGGGGCTTTTCCCGTGTAAGATTGAGAGTATCTTGGTGACATTTCGATGAGGTCCCACTCGCCATCTTCAAGCTGGTGCTTTCAGCTTTGTGCTTGTGCGAGCAAAGCATGATCGGAGCTGTCATCTCTCTATAAATACTTGTGGGGAAGTTGGCTGTATTGTCATTTGTTGATTGGTTGATGGAGTTGATGTTGCAGATTGGCTGGCTTTTTTGTAAGAACATGTGTGGCTGAGGTATTGGCTGTGTGTCTATCAGCCTCCTGTGTTGTAACAACCTGGGTCATGGACACCTTCTGAGTTCTATTGTTGTGACATCTTGGGTCTTGTGCTTTAATCTCCTGGGTTGGTGGCTGTGTTGTAACATCCTGAGGTTTTGTGGTGTAACCTCCTGAATTCCATGATGTGATATCCTGAGCGGGTGGCTGTGATGTAAGATCCGGGTTTTGGTTTGGCCCCGAGTTTGAGGCCTGGCTATGTGTTCATGGAGTGAGTCAGTTTGCTTGGTTTGTGGGTTGGGGGTGTGTGGCAGATTATGAAGGTGTCATCTACATATCTGAGCCAGAGTTTGGGTTTGTGATCATATTTTTTCTAGAGCTTGTGTTTCAAAGTGTTCCATGTAGAGGTTTGTGATGACAGGTGAGAGGGGTGATCCCATGGGTTCTCCTTCTATTTGTTTGTATTTTTGTCCGTTGTAGGTGAAGTATGTATTGGATAGGCAGTGGTTGGTCAGATCTAGGATGTGCTTGGGGGGGTTGTATTTGTTTTGGATAGCTGTCAAGGCTTCTTTAATAGGTACTTGGGTGAAGAGGGATATGACATCAAAGCTCACGAGTAGGTCGCCGTGTTGTAGGTTTTGTTTCTTTATTGTTTCTATGAAGTGGAAAGAGTTTTGTACGTGTGAGGTGATTGATTCTGTGTAGGGCTGATTATTGGTCTGAGTGGTGTTCCTTGTTTGTGTATCTCGGGGAGGCCATAGAGCTTAGGGCATCTGGATGATTTTGCTCTGGGGATGATTCTTTGCTGGATTTCTTCACTGTTGGGAGAGGCTTTTATTTTGGATTTTGTGGTTTTTTTTCAGGTAGGTGGTAGGGTCTGTATTTAGAGGTTTGTAAGTGGGGTCTTGGAGTAGGTTGGATAGTTTGGACTGGTAGTCCGGTGTGTTCATCATGACCGTGGTGTTGCCTTTGTCTGCTGGGTGAATGATTATGTTGTTGTCTTTCCTCAAGTTGGTGAGTGCTTTTTGTTCTTCTCTGGGTAAGTTACTTCTGGGTGGACTGCTGGAGCAGAGGATGTTGGTGACTTCAAGTCTGATTTTATTGGCTACATCTGGGTTAATTTTGGTTCGGCTAGTTTCAACTCCACGTATGATGTTTTCGGTGGGGATGCATTTGGGGTCAACTGCAAAGTTGAATCCCTTGGAAGGGACATTGGTTTCTGCTATGGTGAGGGTTCTGTCTGATATGTTGTGTACTGTTTGTTTCATGCGTTGTTGTGGGTGGGGGTTGGGCTTCTGGGGTTTCTCTAGTCTGTGGAGTTTGTTGGTGTATGTGTCTGTCTTGTGGAAGGTTTATGTTTCGGCTCTCCAGAGGATTTGTCCCAGAGTGCTGGGTGGATTTTGTTGCTGAGTTTGAAGTGAGTAGGTCCCTGGTTTGGTCGCACAAGCACAAAGCTGAAAGCACCAGCCTGAAGTTGGCAAGTGGGACCTCGTCGAAACGTTGCCAAGATACTCTCAATCTTACATGGGAAAAGACCCGAACATGCCAAGACCTGCATACACACACACACACACACACAATATATATATATACAGAAGCCTGATGATGGCAGATGAGATTCTGCTGAAACGTTGCTACAACTTTAAAAGAACTACAATGGCGGGGAAAATACCCGAACCAAGCCGAACACCATACATGTAAGTACCCAAAACTTAAGAAAACAAATATATATATATATATATATATATATATATATATATATATATATATATATATATATATATATATATATATATATATATATATCACTGTGTCCTGGTTCTTAGCGGCATGCTTCGGAAATTTTATTGTATATTGTCTTATGGCTGTAATGAACTGATTTGAACTATTATTGCTTAAGAAATCAACTTTCTTAGTAGATCATAGTAAGAACCATGAGCAAGACTCTTTGTATTAGAAACTTGTTATTCCCAATGGAAAAATATATATCAGTTGTTAAAACTACTGTAATTCTGTGTTTTTTCAATACAGCTTGGTAAAAAAGTTCTGGAACCAGCTTGCTTTCCATGGAGCCAATGCAATGAAGAATATAATGTAATGTCAACTCATAAAACATTCCTATGCCTGTTTTAGTAGTTGCCATTAAAAAAAAGTGGGGAGGAAGGAAATCTGGAAGAGCAGTGCAGCAGTTTAAAAGCAAAAGTACATTCCAACTCTTATCTTTAAAAGATTGTAACTAAAATACCAGAGCTTTTGCCCGCAAATATATTTAATTGGAGAATGTGAATGATGACACCCAGACTGTGAACATGCTCAATTGGAGAATCTGGTTTATGAGACACCCAGGGGGGGAGGGGGGAAACAGGGTCACAGGTGACTGTAAATTACATATGCCAGAGATGGTTTGCTGTCAGGATTCTGCAATTGCTCTAATTAATTCATGATTCTCGAGCCAAACTTCAAAAAACTTCAAAGGATTCATTAGAAGCGACATACAGTATATCACCTGCAATGAATCCTTTGAATTTTTTTGAAGTTTGGCTCGAGAATCATGATTTAATTACAGCAGTTGTTGAATCCTGACAAGTAAATCATAAAATTCAAAAGTGTATTATAACTTGACAAATCTAGATATGACATGAATGCTCATATAAATACAGTTCTTGTTGTTTTTATAGCATTACTAAGGTCACTCATATGTTCTGTGTCCTATGACTATCAACAACTTGCAAAAACAAAAGCAAAGAGAGATAACCATATCCATTTTTGAACCTCTCCTTCCACAACTATAAAGTCAATTTTAATCCATAAAAATATTTGTTTATCTGAAACCTGGCAGAACTGATCTCATCAGAAGAAGAAGAAAAGAAGCCAGCAAACTCCATCCAATTTTGCAGGAAATAGAATAATTGTGACAGTTTTCTTTTTAAAAGTTGACACATTTTTGAATGATTGTTATAACTTCAAATGTCAACAGTGATTTTTATATTTTTCTCTGTCAAATGTAATATCCAAACACAGAGATGTTATCATTCTATTCTAATGACAGTAGAAAGGATAGTGAAATTGTGGATTTATGAACTGAAAAATGAATTTGGCTTAAGTGACAAAGATAATTAATTGTATTTTTGGTTGTGCTTTTAGAGGAGATATGTATGTATGTATGTATGTATGTATGTATGTATGTATGTATGTATGTATGTATGTATTGGTGCAATCTGTTTTGTTTCAGTTTTTTTGTAGATATTTTCCTATTCTTTATATTGTGATTCTTGGTGCATATCCCTATTATATGGGATATACCATAGGTTATAGTTGAACTTTGGAATATGGATAAACCAACTTATTTCTAACTTGGATCAGTTTGCGCGCATTAAACATAATGTCAAATTTCCATATCATATCACAATGTTAAACCAACTAGAATAAAATATGCATTTTTCTCATTTACAGTTTTCCTTTATGTCTGCATCTTTTGCAATGTTCTATGATACAAATATTATACAGTATAGAAATGCAAACTATTCATTGCATGTAGTTATATATGCAGGATTCACTTTCTGTTATTTATTCCTTAAAGTTTTTTTAGGTAAGAATTGCACTTTGAAATTATGGAAAATACTTGTAGCTTGAATTTTAGATTTTGGTAGTGGTTTGCTCTCCAAACTTACCATTTAGCTACCAAACATTTCATTTCCAGGCTAGGTAACATAATCAGTGGGAGTTTGGTAGATGTGTCTTGTTCAATTCCTCTTTATCTTATATATGTTTTGTGTGCTGGTGGTGTGGTCAATTTACCTCATGTTTTGCCATTCATTTGGTGCTATATTTTAATTTTGAGGAGCTGATCGGTTATATTATTAATTGGTCATTCAAATGGTCTAGTTTCTTAAATGTTCATATGCTGGATTTAAGAACTATTTAAGAAATTCTGTCATGAGCTGAATAATATACGGAGCAGTGATGGGATTCATTTTTTTTTTACTACCAGTTCTGTGGGTGTGGCTTGGTGGGCATGGCATGGATTGGTGGATGTGGCTTGGTAGGCGTGGCAGCGGAAGGATACTGTAAAATCACCATTCCCATCCCACTCCTGGGGGAAGGTTATTGCAAAATCCCATTCCCTCTCCACCCCACTAACCTGCTTTCCAGCTCCATTCTCCTGTACAGGGCAACAAAAGAAGACCCAGACAATCAACTGGGACTTGGGAGGCAGAGAATAGATGGAGGCAGGGCCAGTCAGACGTGGTACTCCAAACTACTCATAACACCTCAGATACAGGGATGGTGGTGGTGAATTAAGCTGGTTTATTTAAAAATCTAGAAATTTCTTATACCAATTAATACAGATTTCTCAAAACATGTTTCAAATCTGCAGTTATGAAAGATGTGTGCATCTAAAATTAATCCTTTTTTCCCCATTAGGAAACAGTCTGCAATCTTGCGTGAATTAATCCCTTCCTTTCTGGCCCATAATGAACTATAAATGCCAAACTCTTCCTGAGTCTGTAACTGAATGGAAAGGCAATGAGATTCTCTAAAGAATCTGGAATTAGACTATTAATCATGAAAACCAATTAGGCATCTCCCAGTACAGTGATATCAATACATTGTATGCTTCGGTTTTTGACAACTATGATATCTGGCATGATGTGTTCCATTGTTGTTGTTGTTGTTAGGATGGTGACATTGTTTGGTGGGTGATTTTTTTTTTGAGAGCGAGGCATCAGAATTTCATTTTATTGTGTGCCATTGCGTACACAGAAAAATGACAATAAAGGTTAGCTTAGTTTAGTTTAGCTTAGTTTAGTTTATATTTGATACACAGCAAACAGAAAATGGTGGCATCCAAATTCTCTTCAAAATTGTAAATGGGCATGCACATTAGGAAATGGAAGATAAGTTCCAGTTATTCTTTATGTAGAAGGATTACAGGAGTATTCTGAGAAAATGATTGTTACCAGCATACTTTTTAAATTAAAACACAATTCATTATTTTATGTTCCTGTATTAAAAAAAACTGAAGTGGATATTTAATATTTTATTGCTTATTCTGCAAACCTTCAGTGCTCATAGAAAAAGTATATCTTTTAGATTCATGATAGTTAGTGCACTCTTCTGCATGGATTCCAGAGCTCATGGCCATTGGTCAGTCAATTAAAATTACCACTACACCTGTGTACTGCTATTTGAAAGAATCAAATAAATGGGGTGGGTGGGAGTGCACAGATGTTGTGCTTGAGAGAAAATATTTCTTACTGATATTTTATTGGTTCTGAATGAAAGTCAGATCTATGTGGCACTGAGTTTGGTACAAAAACAGTACACAAATCCTGATAGATTCTTTCAAAGTTTCATGGACCCAATTATGAAGATTATCCTACTTTGTTAAAAATTTACCTTTCTAAAATCCAGAGCTTCTGCTTGATATTTTTCAAAGCTTAATCATTGGTACCCAAAATTTGTGTCAATTTAATATATTCAACCATATCATTCTTGATAATAATATCAAATCCAAAATTCCCTATTCCCTATTGCCAATTCCAACCTTTTGAGAAGGGAAAAAATTGTTCTTAACACAAATAAATAAAATTTTCCTGATTGAGTAAACCTACATTGATGCAAATGCATGAAATGTACTATGGTTGCTAATCAAATTGCGCAACTTTCATAACAATTGCTAGGTTCTAAATTGTACTTCATAATAGTCATGTTTATTTTCTGAATTGTTTTTATTAAATATATTGTTTTTGTCAAGAACATGTCCAACTATTTCTGTAATATCACAGAACAACTCATGGAAACATGCATTCTATTTCTAGTGATAGTTACATCAGTTTGAAATGCAGCTAAGGAATGGCTCTGTGAACAGTGTTTTATAACTCTGTCAGAGTTTAGCATTGATCCAGTCCCTCTGGCCTTTTTGATGATATCATATAAATTCATTTCTATCTTCTATCTCTTTTGTTGTTTCAGGTGAAAACCTGGAAGAGTAGCTTTTGCAATAGAAAGGAGTGCATACATGGATCTTTTGATAATATTCTTAAGGAATCAATAAACATAGGATATATTTTTGTAATTGAATATTGAAGTATAATCTTCCTTCAAACTCCAGCTTGCAAGGTACTTCATCTAATTTTGCTTGCTTAAAAATAGCAACGAAGATTGCTACACACGCTCTATTTCCTATAATTTAGATAGCTGTGATTACAAGCAAAGCACCAGCCTGTGAGACACATGAATATTTTACTATTTTCAGCATCTGGCATTTGCAATACATTTCTTTCTAATTTATATCACATGAATTCATTTCATCTCTCATAATGTGCAACTATGTCCTGGATATATGAGCTACCTTGTTCAATAAAGAAAATAAGTTTGTGCTGGTTCTTTAAAAAAAAAAGTCCTACAAAAATTGCCTTATGATGCAATGACAATATTGAGAGTTACTTGCAGGCCACTATTTCTTTATGCCAGAATCATTTATCTCAATGAATTATGTGTTGTGGATGGTATTAGTAGAACACTGATCATAGAAAAAGATGGCTAAATTATTAATTTAAGTTCTTGTTCAAAAATCCTCCTCCTTGTAATGCTTGCAATTCTATTATATTGATTTCATTATTACCATGCTTTTAGATAGGACAGAATTTAAAAACAAATAATAATGGTAAATAATTTTCATAAGTAGAAAAGCATGTGTAAGAAAATTTGCATCCTTTAAAAATTTTGTACAATTTAACCTGCTTCTGGTCATGCGTAATGGTTGATGATTGGAGATTGTATCCATGATCCTTATTGTGCTGTCATTGTGCATATAAAATTGTCTTCCCTAATAGTCTTGTCTATTTAGTCATAAGTCTTCAAAATTTTCCTTTCAAACAAAAATAAATAAGTTTCTTAAAGAGCTTAAAGAGCTTTTATTAGGTTATTAATAGTTCAGTCAGTATTATTCTCTGAATTCTAGAAGAATAGAAATAATTTTTCAATCTTATCCATCAGTTTTACACTGGACCCAAATAGAGGTTGGTTTCACACAATATGAAAAAAAAAGCCTAAACCCTAGACAGATCATATGATGGATAAGGTTTGATGTGTGCTTACTAAAACATGAATTCAGCTCTTACTTTTATAACCAGTAGTTTTAAGTCTTAGTTTGGTGTGTGAACATAACCATTGACCTTTTTTAAAGAAAGCAATAGGCAATGGCCCCTAAAATTTCCAATCTGGAAATAGAACTACTGTTCTGAAAAATAAAATCAATGTGAATAAGAATAGAATCAAGAAATAAAACATTTTGAAGGAACATTTTGACAACTAATAGCTCAAGATATGAAGATCTTTAGATAATTTAACTGGTTATATATGTCTTGTAAATAAGACAGACAAGCAATTGGTAGATTCATCACATGTTGTAAATGTGCTCTTATATTATGGCCCTCCTTCTTTTATTGACAGGTATGGTGGCCTAGTGGTGAAAACACTCACTTTCCACTTGAAAGGTTGAGAGTTCAATGCTAGGTAACAGCAGATGTTTCTCTGCTAGGGCGCACACACAACAGAGGTGGTATTCAGCCGGTTCGCACCTAATCAGGAGAACCAGTAGCAATAATTTGGTGTGGGTCACCGAACAGGTAGCGACTTCTGGCTGGCCACACCCCTGAACCGGTTCCCGATCGCAGCTTGCTCACTTGCCCCGCCCGACACTCGCCCCACCCAGTCACTCCTTACTCCACACTACGTCCTCGTGGCTTAACCTGCTTTCCCACATGGTGCCTGGCCCTATGTCCCAACTGTGCAGCTGTGATCTTCCTGTTAAAAGGTAAGCCTGCAAGTCATGCTACCACCCCCAGTGTCCCTGGAGATTGCCTTCCCCTCCCTACCATCCCCTGAGCTTGCCACCCCCCCCACCATTTCCAGGCTTGCTTGGCTCGCTTTGTTGCTGGCGCAAGAGCAACAAAGTGTGTGTGTGTGTGTGTGTGTGTGTGTGCATGTGTGTGAGAGAGGGCTGGAGTGGGGAGGGCACTGCCCGTTTCTTCCTTTTCCCCCACCTGCTGCTGACTTGAGATTGTTCCAGACCAGCCAGGTGTGTGTGTGTGTGTGTGTGTGTGTGTGAGAGAGAGAGAGAGAGAGAGAGAGAGAGAGAGAGAGAGAGAGAGAAAGAGAAAGAGAAAGAGAAAGAGAAAGAGAAAGAGAAAGAGAGAAAGAAAAATAAAGAAAAAGAAATAGGAAGGGAGAGAAAGAGAGAAAACTCTGTGCTATTATTTTTAATTGTTTCATTATTTATCATGTGTTAATATTTTACACTGTCCCTACACTACATCTAGAGTAATTTTACTGTTTTTCTTTTGCCCAGGGCTACCACATATTTTTCAGGGATTTACATCAATGTCTAGTCCAGAGCATAAATATGTGTGTATTTATTTTGTGCGGCTTTGCTCCGCATTAGGAAGGCTTCTCACTGGGTGGTCGAATGCATCAAGAAAGACTCCAGGCAGGTACTATCTTGGGTGAGCTGCCCCGATCATGAGTTCGGGAAGCTCTTTTATTAAAAACACATAGTGATACGTCATAAGCGGTGAATTCTATCCAATCATTATGTTACATGAGCAGAAATATTAGTGGACACATAGCAGCATCCAATTACAGTTACATGGTCAGTTTAAAAGGTACAAAGTAACAAATCAGCGCCTGCAGTCCAGTTATTAGCCCATGATGACGTGTTGTTGATTGATGTTCTTTGTTCCTGGTACACGCTTTCAGCCTACGTGAGGCCTTGAGGCCTGGTATGTACCGAAACTGTTGAAGCTGATTTATTACTGCATCTCCTCTGTTTTAGTTTTATAGAGAAATTTCTTCTGGATCTCCGTCACTGCCCATGCGAAAATCTGTGCGAGCGTATGCATCAGGGTCTTCTGAGGGTATGACTTTGTACAGAGGTTCCTTTTCCCAGAGGGCATTAACCTGTGCAATAGCGCGCTTTTCAGCTAACAAGGAGAGACTATTGGAGATAGTGCGAATAAAAATTGGTAACACACATGGAAGAATAACACATCCTGCAGCAATCATACCTATGAGAGCTACTATGGCTTGTAATCCTGGTAGTTTTGGGAACCAGGAACTAAAAATATTTTTAAAATCAATACCTTGCCATACTTGATCAGGATTATAGGTTAATTGTCACATTTCAGTTGTTAATTGTGCTACTACTTTGCCTACTTTATCAATTTGAAGACAACAATTCGTGAGATTGAACCTATCACATACCCCTCCTTCTTTGGCTAGTATGTAATCTAAAGCTACGCGATTTTGGTAGACAGCTGTGCGTAATTTGTCTGTAGCAGTCGCTAGAGTGTATAGAGCCTTATCTATTCGTTGGCCAGCTAAATCTAAAACAGCTTGTAAACGAATAATTCTATTAATCATATATATGGGGGTTCTATATCCATAGGACCCGTCTTGGGAAGATGTTGTGTCATTGAGATAAGGGAGGAGGGAGGTGTTGAATTTGGCAGGTGTGGTGGTAGCATTGTCAGGTGCTGTCCAAGTCTGGTAGGAGTTATCCCATGTACCTAAGCAAAGGAGGTGTCCTACTGGAGTGGACCCATTTCGGGAAAAGCAGTTTCTACCAATTAAGTTAGTGGTAATTGTCCAGATAAGTGGATCTGAAACTGTTCTAGCTGTTATGTTTCCTATAGAAGACATGTTGTTGAACAGTGATGGTGAGGCTTCTAAGGCTTGCCACGGCCATTGTTCTCCTGTGGTGGTTCCTCCACAGACAAAACAATTTGGCTATTGCAAGTTGTTTTGCAATTTTTTCTGCCATATCCATGAACAAGTTTTTTGCAATTACACTGGTATCAGGGGCTTTTTCTAATTTCCTCAAATTATTATATACCGACCAACCTAACGATGTTTCCTTACCTTCATATATTATTTTGGTTGTTATGGTAATGTAAGTGATTGGATCCGATCCTGTGCCACCAATCCCTATACCATAAGTATCCAAGGCAGGGTGTTTTCTGGAGATGGTGATTTCTATCTTATTGTCTGTGGTAGACCCTGATATTCATTTGAAATGTGACAGATGATTGCAGCCTGAGTACCCTCCCCTGGTATAATCACAGACACAAGACCAACCTGAGCACTCAACGGAACCTCCACAAGGGATCCACTGGTTGGGGTTCCCTATGGCCCAGGTAATGGGTGTAGGACACAAATATTTATGGTTGTGGGCGTAAGTTGTTTTCCAGTCAGCCGACCCGCATGAATACCCCCTGGTTTTGAACAAGCAACAAACATCAAAGGTTAAAACAATTGGGTTAGTACCATCCTTGAGCACGGTGGTGTGGTTTAGGTAATAAAGTTTTCCTTCCCCCTCAGGATCAGATCTGCCAGAGGTTCTTGGAAGTCCTGCCCATAAGGTAACGTTGAGACGTACAGCCATCTTGGGATCGTAGCAAATGGTTTTTGAGTTCATCTTGCATAGATGGTACATGGTCCCATTTTTTTGGCAAGTTTTTCCGGTAGGAAGGCACTTCTGTGGTTGTTGGGTATGGTAGATGAGAGTTAGTTGAATGAAGCCTGCTTGTGTGGTTTTGGTCAGGCAGGGGGCGCAGCCATCTGACACACTGGTGGGATTCTGCAATCTCTTAACCCGATGTAGAAAGGGGGGGCTGAATATGAATGTCAGGCTGATTCGCAAATTGTCTGTGATGAAGATGAGGTGAACGGGGTCTGAGGACTGTCCATGAGTCATAAATGTTACGTATGGAATCATAGAGGCGTCGACCGCAGCAATAATAGGCGGTGGCAGTAGGATGAAGTATGAGGAGTGTAGTCCGAGGAGGGTGTTCAAAGGTGTTGATCTGGAAAGAGGCATTGCTGGAGATATGGAGCCATGGCTGAGGGAGTGTCGACCATCTGAGATGGGGGGAAAGATGTCCCCAGACGCGGTGCAGGTCAGCAGGAGTGGGGTGCCTGGCGTGAAGTATGTCACTCGAGACGGGATGGAGACCTTGGAAGCATGTGCAGCAAGAAGGAGGAAGAGGGTCAGCAAGGCAACGAGACGAATCATGTTGATATGTCTGCAGGTGGTGATTTTTCTGCCTTGGGGTGGTATGGTCTGACGTGTCATCCAGGAACCCACAGGACATGATCTGGAAGCTGGATAGCTGTGTAGCCGCGACCCCAGGTGATGAGACCAGCAGTGCCCTTCCAAGTAGGGTCTGGCAGTTGGCGGTAGTATACCTGAAGAGAGGATGTCTTCTTTGCAGAAGATTCCTGGGGAGGGATCCGTGACACGAAACGGCATCCCTGGGTTGCAACTGGCTCGTCCGGCCGGGTGAGATAAGCAGTCCAAGACAGATGCACCCGTTTCTTTTAACGGATCACGTTGGGGTCACCAGATGCGGCTTTGCTCCACATTAGGAAGGCTTCTCACTGGGTGGTCGAATGCATCAAGAAAGACTCCAGGCAGGTACTATCTTGGGTGAGCTGCCCCGATCATGAGTTCGGGAAGCTCTTTTATTAAAAACACATAGTGATACATCATAAGCGGTGAATTCTATCCAATCATTATGTTACATGAGCAGAAATATTAGTGGACACATAGCAGCATCCAATTACAGTTACATGGTCAGTTTAAAAGGTACAAAGTAACAAATCAGCGCCTGCAGTCCAGTTATTAGCCCATGATGACGTGTTGTTGATTGATGTTCTTTGTTCCTGGTACACGCTTTCAGCCTACATGAGGCCTTGAGGCCTTGAGGCCTGGTATGTACCGAAACTGTTGAAGCTGATTTATTACTGCAATTTTGTACATCAGGTTACATAAGTCCAGCTTAATATGCTATTCCTGGTATGTGATATTTTGTATACATACAGAGAAAGAAACACTCTTATGATTTTTGACTTAGGCTTGCTGTCAAACATCAGCCATAATAATTACTGTTTTGAACAATATGCAGGTTGTATTATATAAAATGGCTATTTTATATGTGAAAAATTATGAAATAAATTTGAGTAGAGATCTTGGGAAATTGTCAGAATAACAGAATAACACTTAGATGGACCTTGGAGGAACCCTATACCATTTCAGAGAAATGGCAGTCCAGTCTTTTCTGAAAAACTTCCAGTGATTGAGCACCCAGAACTTCTGGAGACAGGCAGTTCCACTGGTTAATTGTTCTCACTGTCAGGAAGTTTCCCCTTTAATTTTAAGTTGCTTCTTTCTTTGTTCAGTTTACATTCATTGCTTCTTGTTTGCATTCTGCTTCTTTGGAAAATATGTTGCCCCCACTTCTTTGTGGCAGCCCTTAAAAACCTGTAGCCTATCACATTCTTGGGCAAAGCATGTGAGTAATTCCCTCCTTTCAGTGATTCATGAAAGTATATCTATAGTATGTAGATAATAAAGTCAAAAAATGGTGAATAACATTTTTACAGAACTATAGATATGTTGAGGCTGGGTGTGATAAGGAATGGCTGGGAGGGGAGGGGCCAGGCAAGGCACTCCTTGATGTGAATGACATTGAGTTGGCCACACCCACCCAATCATATGACCACCAAGCACGCCCACCCAGTCACATGGCCACCAAGCCACACCCACCAAATAAGCCATGTCCACAGAACCATTAGTAAAAAAAATTGAATCCCACCACTAACACACACACACACACACACACACACACACACACACACACACACACCTGCTGCAAACTCCACATAGGGCTCCAGACAAGAAACGCTCAACTCCATCCAGTGAATAGAGACTACAGGATCATTGTAAAAATGTAGCCATCTTTTGGCATGAGCATAAAATAGACATTATGAACTCCAATGCTGAGCTATTTCCCTTACCATGATCACCAACAAGGAAGAAACTGGATATACTTATATCAGGAGCAAAAGAAGAAGGAGAAAAAGGGTTTGTTCTTTGCTACAGTCCTGACTTTGCCAAGATCTTTGTCCTAATTGATATGCATCCCTTGTAACAAGAAACTTTTATGCTGTCTACCTGAGGTCTTGGAATCACAATTTCTCTGTGGCAATTACCAAGTGTCAAAGAGAATGACTTCTCTGCAAACCCAGCTAGTTGTATAACAATGAATTTGCTCTTTGTCCTCTAGTGCACATTCATGTTGCATTGTGGCATTGTTTTAGAATTCCAAGATTGATCTTGGTTTCAAAATACCCTGGAAAAACATTTTTAGAAATCTTTTGTAATTCATAAAAGTAATAAAGCAAAAGGATGTATGAATTTAAATATAGAAACAACA
Organism: Notechis scutatus; assembly: GCF_049901735.1. Taxonomy (NCBI): domain Eukaryota; kingdom Metazoa; phylum Chordata; class Lepidosauria; order Squamata; family Elapidae; genus Notechis; species Notechis scutatus. The sequence goes on from NC_142010.1 coordinate 97,166,659, forward strand.
TATAAAAACACATAATTTGAGGGTATGTGATTCAGTTATCTGTAATATCTAAAAATTGTCTTCCTTGAAATTGAATTAATCATTGTAATGAGAATTCTATTAGCCTGAAAAACCTTCACATGGTTTGTGTTTAACACTTGCAGCCACACCTTTTGTTTTTGTGTTGAATTGTTTAAAGTTCGTCTTCATTAATGAAGCAGAATAGATTTGATAAGAATATGCTGTAATAAGCATATATACGTAATTCTCCCATGCCCAAAATTGATATATGAAATGGTTATATGAATATCTCTGGAATAAATGTAAGATTCACTGTAGATTAGGGGGAAATACCATGTGGATCCTGAATGTATTAGTTTTATTTTAGTTTTGTTTTTTGTTTGCTATACATCAGCTTTGAGAAAGTAAAAGAAGAAAATATGTAAAATAAAATAGGTGATAAGCTGGAAATGAAAATAATAGGGGATAAAGAATGGAAAATATGTTCAAGGATGAAATGTTTTTGTTACTGGATTAATGAATGGAAAATATGAAGCAAAATTTATTTAAAGTTCAATGGAATAGATAATGATTTGATATGAAACTAGATAAGAAAGCTGGAAATGAAACTATGACTATGAATGTATGTAGTAACCTGGAATCACATTGATCACTTGAAGAGATGTAATAATAATAATAATAATAATAATAATAATAATAATAATAATAATAATAATAATAATAATAATAATAATAATTTGAGTGGGTCTTCTGGAAGTGAACAGAATTAAAATTAAATGTAAATACAATGAAATGTATGGGATAAAAATATTGGATTTCCAAATCCCTATCGGCCTTTGAAACATATTGGGTGACTTTGAGTTTATCATTCATTCTTTTTTTAAAAAAAAAAACAAGTTTTATTAATTTTCAAAACACACAAGTCATCATTATCCATTACATATTTGAACCTTTTTCCATTATAAATTTAACAAGTCAGATGAACTATAATTCTGTTTTAAACCATTTCCATATAAACATACAAAAACCTCTTATCCATTTTCTTTTATTTCTCTTTACTCTTATTCCATTTTATTATTATTATTTCATCTATTTCTTTCTGACTTAGTTACCATTATTCTCATTCTATATTTCAAGGTTTCATTAATTCTCCCCCAAAAACACATATATACACAACACACAAAACATAAAAAAGATCTTTTTGGAAAGTAACTTGACCCAGGTATCTCTTTCTTCATGGACTTCAACTGTATTCATGCTCATTTTACATATCATTACTTATTTTATTTACCATTCTAAGTTTTCTATATTAACTTTTCCCCATATTTCACTCTTTTAATTCTATCTTAATTAATCATCTTAATTTGAGTCATTATATTTGTATCTTTTGTCCATTCTTTATTGTACCTTTGTCTCATTCCTTATTAAAAAAAAAAAAAAGAAATTTCTCCTGAAATCACTAATCAGAGTGTGATGCCTTTCTATCTCCCCACTAAATTAATCAAGTTAATCTTTAAAATAACACCCAATACCCAATCCGATTTTGTTGGTACATTCTAACTGAATAATACATCCAGAATAATTAAATACATAGTTAAACAATAAATCTAAATATTAAAAACAAATACTATAATAAAAATTTTATAATAACATCAATACCATAATCTTATTAAACTCTTTAATTAAAGCTCAATATTCTAAATCTCCCTCATATTATTAAATTATAAAACCAATCATTATTAACATTTCAACATTTTAATCTCTTATCAACTCTTAAGCCATTTAAGTTTTCTATTTCTAATACAATACTACAATATCATCTTATGTACCTTGCAAAATCTCTTTGCAGAAATTATACTTATCCTTTATCCCTAAAAAGATTCCCTTTTTCCCATTTAATTTCAAAACTTTGTAGCTTTTCTCCACCTTTTCCCTTTCTTTCTTCTCCCAACAAACCTTTCTACCCCCCACCCCTTCTTCTAGCCTCTGCCTTACTGGCTTCCCTTCTCTGTCGTATTCCTCTTCCCTTTTGTTTACCATCATTATATTGATTTTGCACCTTATTTTTCCCTTTCTTAAATATTTTTTAAATCTTAAGTCCTTTATTTCTCTTCCTTTCCTCTTCCTTCCCTCTTGGTCGAGTTCTGAGATTTATTAAAGATGGCTTCCTCTCCTTCTTCTTCTTCTGCTGTCTTCATCTGTTGCAATGTTTGTTGATAGTTAATGAGCGCCATTTCCAAAAAAGGCAGGCTTCTTTCAAACCAGCTTTACCATTTTTTTTTGCTTGCTCATAGTCCCTCCTCAGTTCCTCAATAGAAGGAGCCATTATAAATCTTTTCTTTCTTTTCTCTTACAACAACCAAAATATTCCAAAGGAAAAATAAAACAATCCAAAAGTTATCAATCAGTCCAAACCAAGACAGAGTTCCCACTCTCTCCTCCTAGGGTAGTATCAATCAGAAAAAGAAAGTCCAAATCTATTTCTTAAAATCTTATTGCAATATATTTTAGTCTTTCAATCCTTAAGGCATCTCCTCCAACAAAGTCTTAGCATACAAATATATTTTTTTAGTCCTCTTTTTCCCACTCATCGCTTAGAGCCAGTTTTCACCTAAAAAAAATAGGTTTCTTAATATTCACTTTTTATTCCGTAGAAAAAGAGGGTAAGCTATCCTTTCAGCACCATCAAACTGCCGCTTTTTCCTCTTCTCAAGGTATCATTCAGAAAATCATACTTTTCAGGAATTTTGTTAAATATATCTTAGAGTCCTAGGAACCAAGAAAAACTTTCTCCTTTCAAGCACTTTCTCCACTTCCTCCTGCGCATTCTTACCCGGCTGCCAGCTTCTTTGTGGCGGCCATTACGGACCGCCGCTGCACCGTCCTGGGAAAGGGGTTCTGCCGGCCGGGAGGGGGTCTGCAACACCCCCAAACCCCTCTCCGGATCCCCTAACCTTCAGCTGCCCCTGCAGGGCAGCCTAGCTCTCCGGATCGGAGCCCCAAAAAGGCTAGCGCGGCGGGATCGCGAGCTTCGCAAATCCCTGCCGCTCGCGAAGCCAACAAACCGGAAGTGAGTTTATCATTCATTCTTATATGACGGGGCAGTTTTTGTGAAGATAAATTAAGGGGGAACTTTCAGATTTCTGTGAAAGAACTATGAAAATAAGCTCTTGTACAAGAAATATTAAACTGGCACATGACATAATAGTTATTGTCATTTTAAAATCAGGCTATGCATTTTTAATCCAGTAATATGTAGAGGGAAACATGTGACAGAGATTAAAAAGGGCATATTCTTAGAAAACTGTTCTTTGATTATGTTAACATTACTAGCAGATGAATGTTTGTTCTCTTCCACCTTTTTTGCTATTTAAATGACTACCAAATGTCTTTTTGCCTATTTTAAGGACAGAAAGAATAAAATTATGAGTTATAGTTGTTATATCATTTTTTCCAAACATTTTTACAGACCGCATTATCCTATGCTTCTTATATTTTATTTTTATTATTTTTTAATTAATGATATTTGATCCTTTGCACAATTTTTAAAAAGAAAAAGCAGTGCTTAAAATATATCTTTTCACTGTGTAGTCTAAAAGAGAAGCTGGAGCCAAAACAAAACGTACATTTGCATATAAATAATTCATCATTATTATTTAAAATGAAGGTAGCAACTATTGAAAGGGGGATAATTAACTTCCTGAAGTCAGTCTTTGATGACAGCATGATATAAATATATTAAGCTAATTAGCCATCCTTAACCAGCTGTTATTTTGTTTTATTTTTTTTTGCAAGTGTGCTACCATGCATTTCTCCTTAAATTTTATTTGAGTTTGTTTGTTTGTTTGTTTTATTAATGAGAGGGGATTGGATTAATGAATGTCTAGAATTTGGCTGTATTGTCCTTTGTAACATTGGAATGTTAAGTTTGTCCCCATTCCACTGCCACTATAGGGCAGTGTTGAGGTAATTCCCCATTAGGAGAAGGAGTGCACACAGGGAGACATAGTGAGAGTGATGTTGAATAACACACGACCAGCACACAGATACACTGAATAGTAAAATGTAGGTTTTTACTTCCAGTAAACGGTTAAGCAAAGTCCAACAAACAGTCCAAGTCATTCATGGTTAAAACAATCAGTTTTCAGTCCAGGGATAATCCAAATAACAAAGTCCAGTATCATATACACTTCATTAACAGACTTACAGCAATCCAAGAATAACGACGATCAGCAACAGTCAATAGGGAAAAATGCAAACCAACCAACATCGAACATCAGAACATCTAGCAACATCTAGCAACAACAGAACAGAACTACCCAGGTTTCTGGCTCCATCTTATGGCTGTTTGAGGAACCACACCCAATTACAATTTTAGCATTCCCTTAAAGAGACAGTATTAAAATGTCTATCCTGGTTTATATATTTCCAACCCAACTGTTAGGTGACTACCAATTCCTAACAGTGACAGCACCATCTGAAGATCTTGAACCATTTAGCTGTATCTCTATAATCCATGGTTAATCATTTATAGCTGTGCTTGATCATATCATTTGTCTTCACATGGACTATTAAGATGAAAATTGCTAATTTTCAGTGAACTTCTAAAACTTCTACATCTTAGAAATGTTTCTATGACTCCCTGGACAACATGCTTCTGGAATTGATGAGTCCAACTGATTTGGTTTGTTTCCTTTGGTTACTCATAGTAATGGATTCCCCAAAACATAGCTCTCTTATTGTCTTTTTCTGAGATTGAAAAAGTGAAGACATGATGGAATATGTAACTGAGTTGAGGATAGAAGTGAAATGTTTCTGTAGTTCTAAGTTGGATTTCTCCTTGATAAATTTCCATATGTTACTTCTTGTCCTGCCCTCAGGTACTTTGGAGCAGGGGTCACTAACTTTTTGGACCTCAGGGACCACTAATCTATAATTTCAAATCCTGCAGACCACTAATATGAATTTTGACTGATGATGGCTTGCTGATCTTGGTGGGAAAGTTGGTCCCATATTTCAGAGCTGCAATAGTCACAGGACTGGCCTGTGCACTGGCCTACCATGAATGAGGTGCTCTGGGATGACCAAAGGGCCAGTATTGTGACTATTGCAGCTCTGGAATATGGGACCGGCCTGTGGTGGGCTTGGAAATCTCCCCCGTAGGGGATGGCACCTGTAATGTGCAAATTTGTGGGTGGTGCAACATGCAAAAAGCGGTGTAGCCCTCGCCAGCCAGGATGAGGTAATGGTGCTGTTGCAGCAAGAGAGGTTTGGCAGGACATGTGGGCTGAAGCGGCAATGGAGATGGTCAGAAGGTGCAGGACTGCTGCGTTACTTGCATTGCATGGTGCTCCTGCACCTTCCAGCTCATCTCTCCTGGCCTGGGCTCTTCCTAGATGGCCGCGGGCTGTAGGGACGTCCCAGGGCAGAAAATGTACTGGCTGGTGGTGGTGATGGGGGTCAGAGTGGGCAGGTCTGCATTCACCATCCAGTTTAGAGGCATGGAACAGGGCATCGGTGTCAGTGTCATCAGTTTTCTCATCCCTCTTGGCTCTCTTCTCTGCTAAGCTGGGGCACAGTGCAACAGCCAGATGCCCAGAGCCCCTTTCTCTTCATGGGCTTGCTGGTGGTGGGTGGGGCCTCCTCGGGAGATGCCCTTGCCCCCTGGGGAGAGCCCAGTATGTGCGCACTCCAGGGAGAGGCTTTGAGGCCTGGCGGGAGGGACCCTTCTCTGCTTGGAAGTGGCAGGAGAAACCTGGAGCTTACCCTTGGAGCGTCCTCTTATGTGGAGGCCAAGTGGGGTGTCAGATGTCCAGACCAAAAGAGCACCAAGGAAAATGGGGTCCAGGCAACACTCCCCCTTCAGTCTCCACACAAGAGGACTCCCCGAGAGACATCAAAGTTTGTTTTTTGACCCTCCGGTGCTCACCCACAACTCTCTGCACTCCTCCAGGCCTGGCTTGCTGAGTGGCGGGAGCACCCCTAATGTCTCTGCTGCCCTCCCCCACACAGCCCCAGCCATTGCTGCCTGGCAAAGGCACAGGAAAAGAAAGAAAACAGAAACATAGCTCTTGCTGTGATGAAAGAGTGGAGATCGGGGAAGGCACATGCAACAAAAAGCAGTGCTTTTCAAAGACAGCAGTTTGCATCTTCTGTTGCCTGTGCCTTCCTCAATCTCAGCACTTTCACCCCAGTGAGAGCTATTTTTCTGCCCACTTTCTTTTCCTGTGCCTTACCAAAGCAGTATAAAGCAGTACTAATAGTTCATGTAATCTTGATATTATCCCTCTGTTGATGCAACTAAACTGCATTGGCTTTTTTGGCAGCTGCAGCACAGTGTTGACTCTTATTTAAGTGGTTGTCCACTAGGATTCCTAGATCCCTCTTACTGTTATTGAGCCATGTTCCACCTATTCTATACCTATGCATTTGGTTTTCTTGCCTAAATGCAAAAGCTTACTCAAACAATTACTTGAATAGAATTAATCTCTAACCATCTAGAGTCCTTTATACTTGTGATCCAGTTGTACACTAAAAGACTCGAATGGATGGAATAATATTGACTCCTTGTATGCAAATCTCTACAATTCAAATATATTATTTAAAATCCATAAATATGACGGAACAAAAAGATAAACCTTCTTGTAATTATTCAAGGTTGACTCAGTCTTCCATCCTTCTGAGGTTAGTAAAATGAGGATCCAGATTATTGTGGAGAAATATGCTGACTCTGTAAACTGCTTAGAGAGTGCTGTAAAGCACTGTGAAGCAGCATATAAATCTAAGTGCTATAGAGAAATGTAAGTGTAGAACCTTTGGATTGGATCCAGTTTTACTTGCACTGCAGACATTCACATAATGTCTCATTTCCCATTAATAAATTTACACTGATTGCATGCATCTCCTTTAATATAAGTATGCCTACCTGTTTAGGTTTAGAATACATTATAAATGGTTTGCACATTCAGGAGGACTACAACTTTGAGAAGAGTTTCAAAGAATTTTCCCCAAAATAATGTATGCACAAAATGCATCTATCATGGAACACTATTATATAATATATATTAGGATATTATACAGATATATGCATATGTGTGTGTATGTATGTATGTGTGTGCGTATATATATAAAATGCACACATATTGTTTGTGAACTGTTTTTAAACACATCATTATATATATTAATATTAATAATACCGACAATAATATTGGTTTTTACTGTAGAATCTGTTTCAAATATCATTGTTTACATAATATATACATTGTCTAATTGAGCATCAATTTGATCCATGGAGAAGTAGTATATGTTACAAAGAGAACTGTGAATATGCAGAGCTTTTTTTGTATATAAAACATTTGAAGTAAAATGCAATCCTCTTGCAACCCAGAAAAGGTTAACAGTTGCACTATGATTTCATAAAGCTACAGTACGATGGGTTCCTGCTCATTTCAGGAATAGTGATTTTGTTAATAATATTGACTTGCTTCAACAGGTAACATTTTTATCCCCTTAGGCTGTCCATTATCCAAATGATGAGCCATCTGGAAAGGGATTCTGTTCACTGGGAAACATGACAGGGCTGATGGTTTTTTAACTGCTAGTCATCTATGATTGCTAGGAAGCATAGAAAATTAGCATTGATCCCCAAAATGAGAGAGGCTGGAGAATACTTAAGACAAGGCTTTGTGGAAATACCTTCCTGACAGATGTGCCAGCTAATTAATAGTTGTCATTGCAACCTTCCTTCATTATTTGTAAATTAATATCAAGTCCATTTTCTAAAACAAACACCCACTGCTTCAGCTGAACTGTGAATGCAATTTGTAATGTCCCACCACAGCAAAAGCAAATGTTTAAATGAGATGGGAATCCTCACTGTCTAAAAACTTTATTCAGTTCATATGAACAACCAGCAAAGTAGTGACCAATATGGGTGTGTGGATAGTTTGTGAATTACATCAATCTCTAATTAGTTTCACCCTATAAAGCTATCCTGTTCCCCAATGGATGTGCACTGTTCCACCTTAATATTATACATCTTCCTTCCCCTGTCCCTCTCTCCCTCTCTCCATCTCTCCCTCTTTTGTACAGGATTGCCTGTACAAAAATACAAAAAGCTTCTTTGCTTGCCAAAAGCTGCCCTAAATACCAATCATTACATTAGAAATACCTGCAAGCCAGAGTTACAAATCAGACAGGGTTCCAGAGCACCTTGAGGAATGAAAATAGTTAAAATGCAGTGATAACTATCAAACAGACAACTCTTGCTCATAAAGTGAAACCCTTTAGCAGAGAGGTCATTTAAGGTCTCCAAAAACAGCACACCCAGGAGAAGTAATCCTTAGATCCATTTGCACCACTTAAAGATACCAGCTGGTCTCACTCACATCACAAGATATCTTAAGGAAATCATCCAGATTTAAGGAACGATCATATGCTCCTCCCCCAGAAAGGCAATGAAAAATCAGTGCCAAGCTTGTATCCTGCCTCTTGGAAGTACACCCTAAAAGGACAGTGTCAGGAATTACTAAAGCAGTGAAAGAAGACCCCCTCCCCAGTTACAAAAAAATAAATCACAACAATTCAAATTCTTTTAAAACTAAAATACAAGTCTTGTATGGCTCATTGAGATACCCCAGGCAAGATCAAATATAAACACTTGAGATAAGCCTAACTACAAAGAAAGCAATTAGTGCTAGAATGTAGCAAAAGAGAAAACACAGTAGCTGTTGCTTATTAAACCAATTACCAGAACAAATAGACACAGGAACTAGCCAGATTTCTGAACCCCACTTCAGAGACTAACCTTTTTTTTCCCTTCCAAACAAAGCTGAATAGGTAAATTATCCCATCAATAATTTTCAATAATCACAAAGCACAGAATTAAAATTTACCAAAAACCAGTTTTAGACCAAAACTCAGAAAGGGTATGTAAACTCACGTTTGAATGTCAGTCTTTGTAGCTAGCCAAGAAGCCTTGCTGAATGTCACTCATCTTGGTTCCTTGTCATTAAAAGCTTCTTTCCAGCAGCTCTGCTTCATTATTCAATTATTTCTTCAAAGTGCTGATAGTTGCATCCCAGCTGGAAGAACTCCAACAGGGTAGTAGTTTCTCCCAAAAGCAGTGTAAAAAGTTTAAAACAACCCTTCCCTTTTAAGAAAGCCAAGCCCCAGCAAAGTACCAGCAAAGAAAAAAAAAATCTCTGGAGCTCAGGTGACAGTAAGTCTGTGTACTGCCAAGAACCTTTAGCTGCTATAAGGATTAACTGAATGTTTCCTTCCTGCCTTCCTTACAGGATTAGCCCTGTAAAGTGGAAAAAAAACAAAAGGAGATTTCTTCCAACAACTGGTCTCTGAACTACTTAGAAAGTTAGCAACCTGTTCTTGTGAATAGGTGCAAACCAGTTGAATCCCACACTGATTTAAAGGCTTCAAGGTGAACTAAAATTCTTTTTCTAAGATTTGTCCCATGTGAAGCTTAAAGTATCCTACAAAGCTTCACCCTAATCCCAATGTTCTTATGATTATCATTATCTTTCTAGATTTAAAACTAAAATTAAATTTTGAAGTCAAATAATGGGTAATTGTACCCATCCATAATATGAAAACCACAATAATAAAATATCTTTTGCACTTGTTTCTCATTTCTTAGAAAAAAATGTTCATGAATCATTCTGTTTTTCATTTCTAAATCATTTGGATCCATTTCTGCCCTCCAACTATCTAATTAAATAAATCCATAGAAATAATTTGATGAGGCACTCCATATTTTTATTTTTTTAAAGAAATACAGAAGACAACAATATATGATCAATCAATCAATGAAAACCAGTAATAGGCATCAAATTAATAATGTAATTATAGTTCTAAAACAACAGTAAATACACTAAAATTAATGTACTAAATAAATATAAATTTAAATGTGTTGCATATTAATTTAAACATATAACAATATATCAAATTGTACATAGAATTTGTTTAATTTTGTATAAAATATTATTGTTAATGAAACAAAGTCTTTTCAAAAATAGCTGAATTACATATTCCTTTAATCCAGTCTTTGATAGTATAACTTTTCTAATATTTCTGTATAATGCCCTTGGCTAAATCCCATGCCCTATACAACTAGTACTCCTTGAAAATATTTTTGAGGTACTCCACTTGAGAACAAAAATGCTTCTGGATCTGGTCTCAAAGCTATAGACCATAATATCCAAAAGCTCATCTGAATATTGAGGCAACTACTCTGTGGTTTTGAGGAGCAGATCCAGAGGTTGCTTCCTTTAGAAACAAAGTGAAGAAATTGTAAAAGAAACAATGATAGTCTGGCTGAAAAATTTGGGATACAGCATTGAATTAGAATATTGGGGAAAATGTTGGGGGAAAATGATAAATTAACACTATCAGCAGCATATAAAGAAAATACATACAAAATGTTTTATAGATGGCACCTACCCCCTCATAGATTGGCAAAGATGTTCCTAATCAGAAGCCCAGAATGTTGGAAATGCAAAAGTAAACAGGACACATTTTTTTTCATATATGGTGGACATGTTCGGAAGCCAAGAGTTATTGGAGTAGAATTAAAAAGTAAGTAGAGGAAAAAATGAAACAAAAAATTGAATTCACACCGGAACTGTTTTTATTAGGAATAATAAGGGAGAATATACTAAGACAGACAAATACATCATTTTATATATAACAATGGTGGCCAAAATTGTGCACACACACAGTACTGGAAACAAGATAATATACCATCTGAGGGGACAATGATAAGAAAGATTTTGGACTGTGCGGAGACGGCAGGCTGACCTTAGAGTTAAAAGATAGAGGTGAAGCGGAGTATTATCTGGTCTGGGACGCCTGTACACCTGGTTAGACAATAGATATAAAAGTAACACAGTAACTAATATATGAATATGAATGTTGACAATGCTGTAATGTTGTTGAAAGTGTTAATATGTTATCAATTGCTGGAAAATGTTTAATAAAATGTATTTATAAAAAATAGAAACAAAGTGCTCCTCATGTGATTTACACAAGGCTTTTCCCTTTTTCCAAGGTGTTGTTTCATCTTTCTCTCAGAATATTTTCAAAATACTTAAGGAAATACAATAAACTTTAACTATCTGAGAGATTTTAATTAATGTTACTTCAATTTTATTGGTTAAAAAAATTCCTGATATATATTGTTTGATGCATGACATGTGCTTGATTGCATATAAGTAGGCATTGTAGTAATCTCCTTAAATTCTAACAAACAATTACAGAAGTATTACTACTGATGACTTGAAGTTAATACACACAGCCCACTCTAGGGAAAACTTATTTTAAAGAGACTGGCAGAAACAATTTTTCAGTTAAGAATCAATAAGAATCAAGTATTGTTAAATTCTTTATTGACCATTTAAAAATAAAAAAAAGATGAGCATAACAGAGTTCTTCTCTTGCCTTTTGTTTTACCAGATATGACCTCAGAAGACAGAGATGCAATTGTACAAACACACACAGAGGGAGGGAGGGAGGGAGGGAGGAGGGAGAGAGAGAGAGAGAGAGAGAGAGAGAGAGAGAGAGAGAGAGAATCTGACTAGCTACTGAATTCAGTATGGCTGAATATTTTCATTATAAGGCCAAAAAGAAACATGTTAACTTTAGAAAATGCAGTCACTTAAAAGAAGTTCACAGCTGGACAAAGCTAAGAATAATGCAATGAAGGAAACACACAGCAACCTTTAGTTGTATGAAGAGGAGAAGAAAGGAAATACTATAAAAGCCAAAGTTTTCAAAACTCACCAGCAACAAACATGAAAAATGTCATCCTACTGGAAGACACAACCGTCTTCATTTTTAAAGCATTTCTCTGAAGCACAGAACAATCAAATTATTTGACTGCTTATGTAGCATTAAGATGGTATTATCAATGGATATCCTGCAGGTGCAAGATGAGATAGCAAGAAAGGAATGTTGTAAAGCTACTTTCCATTGTAACTGACTGATTTGGTAAGCTGGACATTTCATACTTAATAAAAAGGATTATTTAAAGTCCCTTTCAGTCCATGGGGTATATCTACCTTGTTGCAGCTATGTGATTCATTACTAAAAGCTCTTCTTTCAAAAGGAGGCAACTGTATTAAGTGTCTGAAATTAGACCTACCCAACTGGCACAATAGAAAAAGATATCCTCAGATGAATTGTTATGAGTGGGATAATGTTTAACTGAGCAGAGCAGTTCACTTCCTTTTTTCTTACTTCATTTAAACAGATCCCAGAAATTGTAACAAATGTGAATGACATCTTATTTTAGACAAGAAACAGTAAACGTCTATGGAGATTCTTAATCATCCAGGTCATGGTTGTCCAAAAGGTGCTTTTTCAAAAGGCAACTGGACTTTCTGGTTTTTCTTTGAAGACATTTTGCCTCTGATCCAAGCAGCTTCTTCAGCTCTGACTGAATGGGAGGATTTATACAGCTGTTCATTTGCATTCTTTTAGCAAGTCGTTATGGTCACCTGGAAGCTTATCTGTATATCGGGGTCACCTGAGTGGTGCACTCAGTGATAACACAGATAAACCTCCAGGTAACCTTAACAATCCACTAAAAGAATGCAAATGACCAGCTGTCTGCAAGGAGTATAAATCAGTCAGAGCTGAAGAAGCTTCTTGGATGAAAAGCTAAATATCTTTAAAGAAAAACCAGAAAGTCAAATTTGCTGCTTGAAAAAGCACCTTTGGGTCAGAAGAAACAGTACTTTTCAGGCAAGATTTTGCATGGAGAGCTGCAAGGTCACATTTGGCTATACATAGTATAAAACAGGATTATTAAATATTGTCTTTTTATATATTGGGTAGAAAATATTCCATAACAGGAAAAATGACTTTTTGCTACTTCTTCTTTTATTGTCCTCTGGAATTTAGTTTTGGAAAGAAATGTCAGGAAGACATTTAGTGGGGGGGGGGTATCTATTTTCCTCCCCACCTTCATTACCATTTTTAAAAAAGCTTCCTTTCATGAATCAACAAGCAGAAAATATTGTATTTTAGGGGACCTCATGAAATTTAGGGCTGTGATTTTCAATTTATTCCTTTCTCAGTGAATCACCTGCTAACAGTATATGGCAACATCTAACCATCTTGAGCTAATGAAAAACTAAGCAGGGTGGGATGACAGAGTCCAGTCATGAGATATGAATGTTTCTAATTACTTGTAGACCTGTTATGAAAGCATATGGGACGGGAGAGAACATAGCAGATATTTCAGATATATTTTTCAGCATTCATTTAGGGTGGATATTTTATATCATTGGACAGGATGGACATGCTCCAGGTTTTGTTAGATAAGATTTCATTTGGTGCAAGCCAAGTAAAAAATACATTTTATAGAAGAGCATTCCCCACAAAGTTTGGACAGCCACAACCTTGCCCTATCTTTCAGAAAGCTCCAAAGACCTGTTTTTTTCATGCCTGCTTTGACTATTTCTGGAATATAATTTTTATTTATTTAGAATTATTTATTTAGAATAAGCATACATCCTCCTTTTATTTTCTACATCTCAAGGCAGAATACATAATATTTCCATCTCCTATTTTCCCTACCATTACAATTCTGTGACATGGGTTGGGCTAAGGGAGTGACTAGAGCTAGACTAAAATCATCCAGCTTCATTCTAGTTTGGCACCAGAATAAATGGGTAGATGGGTTGATGAATGGAGGTACTCCTGGACCAATATGTTTTGCAATATTTTAATTGGGAGAGGGGTCGTTATCTGCTATTTTAATTGTGTACAATATTCTGAGTCAGACCTCAATTGGGTGGCTAGCTGAATTGATTTAATAAATGAATAGTGTTATAAATATACTGGTGAAATAAAGCCTTTTCTGCTTCATGGAAGGGCAAACTGGGCAAGCACTGCATTTTTTTCTCTTTCAGTAATTAAAGGTCAAATAAATATCACCTGTAATTTCCTAACAAGAAACATGCCATGTTAGTGGGATGATTTGCAAATGAGATGAATCTCTTCATGAAAAAAAAAAAAACTAAGTTGCTTTCAAATTAGCAGTACAAATACTTTGAATTTTCTTCTCCCAAACAGCAAAAAGTCATCTTTTTTTTCCTTCTTTGGTTTTCAAAGTAACAGGCCAAGAAATTTATATTCAATGAAAAAAATGTAGAATTGGAAAAGAAAATCTTTGGTTTGGTGTGGGCAACCAGCTAAGTACTACACTATACTATTCGAATAACACTTTAGCTTTAAGACTTCAAGGATACATAAATTACTCATTCTTTTAGAATAGAATCTTCAAAGGGTTTGTTTAAAAAATTTCAAAATTTCACATGCAGTGGTTTCAAGCAAACTTGTTTAACACACCCACTTAATATCATGACTAAAACATCACAACAGGGTGAAGGAGAAAGAGAGAAAAAATGGAATACAGATAGTTTTTGAGGTACAACTGCAAAAAGGAGTCTTGGTGGTGCAGTAGTTAGAGTGCAGAACTGCAGGCTACTTCTGCTGACTGTTGGCTGCCTGCAATTTGACAGTTCAAATCCCATCAGGCTCAAAGTTGACTCATCCTTCCATCCTTATGAGGTGGGTAAAACGAGGACCCAAAATTGTTGGGGGCAATATGCTGACTCTGTAAACTGCTTAGAGAGCACTGTAAAGCACTATGAAGTGGTATATAAATATGAGTGCTATTGCTATTAAGCCAAAAATTTATGTTGCTAAGTAAGAAATTTGTTAAATGACTTTTGCCCCATTTTGCAATATTTGTTAAATAATCACTGCAGTTGTTAAATAAGTAACACAGTTGTTAAGTGAATCTGTTTTCCCCATTGACTTTGCTTGTCAGAAGTTTGCCAAAAGTTATCACAAGACACCTGGATACTGCAACTGTCATAAATTTGAGTCAGTTGTCAAGCATCTGAATGTAAATCACATGGCCATGGGGATGCTGCAATAGTCATAAGTGTTAATAATGGTTATAAGTCACTTTTTCCAACACTATTGTAATTTTGAATAATCACTAAGCTAACTGTTGTACAGAACTACTTGTATAGCTATGACATTGTGAAAAACCAAAATTTTCTTACATTGTCAGATTAAACCCACATTACTTCATATTTATTTAATCCAGGAATATTTTTTTGTTATTTTAAAAGAATTTATACTGTTGGATGCATAAGCAAACTCATTCTGATTAGAATACACTGTACATTACAAGCAACATGCTCTTTCACACAAACACACCCACCCCAACTGAAGCACTTACAGGTCAATTAATTCCCTAGTCAAATAACATGACTAGGAAATTTAGAATAGACTTGTTGTGTCACCAGTGTGAATTGCTAAATAATCTTTAGCCAATTTAAATGCCAGAACACTTCAATCTCCTCTAGTCTCACTGGGCCTTATACAGGTAACATCATTCTTCATCTCTTATTGTGAAAGCAGGTGTGGGCTTTAAAGACCAATTTCCCTGAGGGCTTTTTCTCATTGTTCTCTCCATCAAACTTTATGAAGCTTCCATTTAGCTGATCATTGCCAGTGCAGTTCCAACTAGGCATGAGGTAAGGTTGATTATCATCTGCTGGAGGCATTGTCTGATAAAAGGAAGCAGCCTGTCTTGGTTCTCTTTTATGGAAAAATGCATCAGGGATTAGGTATGGAAAACAAAGAAGCAAGGTTAATTGTTCAAGACCCAACACATGAAGAGGGACCAACCAATGTATAACCCAATATTTCAAATGAAGTTTTGATTCTTCTTCAAAGGGGGTGGAAAACCTTTAATCAGTTACAGAATATCGCTAGGAGTAATTTCAGTATTTCAAGTGTTCATGCTTTTCCTAATTATTGGGTTGTTTATCTGAATGAACAAAAGCAAGAAGAGAGTAAGAAATGTAGAATGCAGTAGAGAAGATCCATCCTTGGAAAGACCCTAGCCTAAGTAACTTATAAAATCATTTCTAGTAATTTAGAAATGATTTAAAAATAGTGATGCTAATTTATATAAAAAAGGAAGTGCTTTGCACAAAAATGATGTTGTCAGCAAAAGAAGACAAGAATTTGCTAGAATCTAACTAGGCCAGGGGTCAGTGTCCAACAAATTATTACCTTCTCTTGATGGCAACTGTCATTGCCAGAAGGTGGAAGAAAGAACAAAGAGAGTACTATTCTAGCCTAATCCTCACTAACAGATAGGAACTAGCTGAAGAAATGAAGTTTATTGGCATCTTAGAAGAACATGATCCTGTTATCTTGAATTTGTGATGCCTAGGGGCAGAATTCAGAAAAGCTAGGCCTTTATACCAGACTTTAGAAGATAACTTTTTTATGAATCTGAGGAAAGTTAGGAAAGATTCTATCAGTGGAAAATTTGTTGAAAAGTATTCAAGAAAGATAGAATGAAATGTGATGCTGAAAATACAATTGCAAGCAATCTTCACAAGAAAGGAAAATAAGAAAAATCTGAAGAGGCCAGCATTGATGCATGCAAAACTATATAAAGCAACGAAAGGAAAAAAAGGGAAATGCACAGGAAATAGAAGGAAGGGAAATGATCAGGGAGACTAAAGTGCCTTCCCACTTGAACTTCCACATTGTCTAAAATACCTAGCTATGCCACAAAGTGTGATGTATTTCATAAAATCCTAAGACTGGAAGATCTTGGAGGTCTTTTAGTCCAAACCCTTGCTGAAGACGGGACTCCTCATACCATCTCAGACAAATTAATGTCCAAACTTTTCTTGAAAATTTCCTGCAAGGGACAACATGCAACTCCAGGAGGCAAGCCTCCAGACCCTTTATTATCTTTTTGGCTCTTTTTTGAACTGTTTCCACAGGCTCACTTTAATAACTCTTATTGTTAGAAAATTCCACCTTCTTTCCAAGTGGGATATTCCCCTGCCAAATTTCTACCCATTGCTTCTTGTCCTACCCTCCAGTGCTAACAAGAATAAGGGGTTTAGGGATTTTTGGGGGGCATTAATTTATTTTTTAAAGAAAATAATAAATTAATGCCTACTTTCCTGTGACAGCCCTTCAATTATTGGAATATTGCAATCTTCTCATTATTAAACATACCTAATTCCTTTAGCTGTTCTTCATATATTTGGCTTCCAGATCCCTTGTCATCTTTATTGCTTTTTTTTCCTACTGTCTGTACTGTTTGGTCTCATTTGTACAGTGATTAGTCTCATTCGAGAAAATGATGAATCCGCATACAGACAGGAGATTATACAACTTGCCTTGTGGTGTAACCAGAACAATCTGGAACTGAACACACTCAAAACCGTAAAAATTGTGGTAGACTTTAGAAGAAACCCTCCAATACTATCACCTCTTACAATACTAGACAACACAATACCAACAGTAGAGACCTTCAAATTTCTAGGTTCTATCATATTACAAGACCTAAAATGGACACCTAACATCAAAAACATCATCAAAAAAGCACAACAAAGAATGTTCTTTCTGAGCCAACTCAGAAAGCTCAAAATGCCCAAGGAGCTGCTGATACAGTTCTTCAGAGGAATTATTGAGTCTGTCATCTGCACCTCTGTAACTGTCTGGTTTGGTTCTGCAACCCAATAGGACAGACACAGACTTCAGAGGATAATTAGGACTGCAGAAAAAAACCATTACTACCAACCTGCCTTCAATCGAGGACCTGTATAATGCACGAGTCAAAAAGAGGGCTGTGAAAATATTTACAGACTTCTCACATCCCGGAGATAAACTGTTTCAACTCTACCCTTCAAACAATGTTTCAACTCCTACCCTCAAAACAACATTCTGGTGAGCACTGCACACCAGAACAACTAGACACAAGGACAGTTTTTTCCAGAATGCCATCACTCTGCTAAATAAATAATTCCCTCAACACTGTCCAACTATTTACAAAGTCTTCACTACTATTATTATTAATCTTCTTGTCATTCTTTATCACCCATCCCCTCTCACTTGTGACTGTATGACTGTGTTGCTTGTATTCTTACAATTTATATTGACTGTTTCCTAGTATGATTTAATTGCTTATGTACCCTATGACTATTATTAAGTGTTGTACCTTATGATTCTTGACTCTTGACGAATGTATCTTTTCTTTTATATACACTGAGAGCATTTGCACCAAGACAAATTCCTTGTGTGTCCAATCAGACTTGGCCCATAAAGAATTCTATTCCAAATAAATTTCTTTTTTCTTTTTGTAATTTTTTAATTGATTTTTAAAGACAAACATAAACAAACAAAACATAAAAACATCAAACTTTCTGCCATAAGTATACAAGCAGTGTGCCGGTTGGTTTACAAGTTTTTTTGTGCATCCATTTCATAGTCTTCAGTTACAGTTACATTGCATAATAGCTCATGTTATTAATCAGAAATTGAATACCCTAGTATCATTATTAATCAATCATTTGACAATAATTTTATTCATTCATATTTTGTGAGATAACTATAATTTACTTAGTATTATTTTATAACAATTCATATAATCCTCCCAAATCTATCCTAAAAACATTTTGTAGATATAGTAAAAAAGAAAAAAAATACATCTTTATATATTTATTATTTTCTAAAATTCTACATATTTCATTATTGTATTTTATTATCTAACCATTGATAGAAAAGGTCCCAAATTTTATAAAATTGTTTATCCTCTTGTTATCTAATTTCAAATGTCAATCTACTCATTTCAGCACATTCCAATATTTTCTTAATGATTTCCTCCTGCAATGGTATTTTCTCATTTTTCCAGTTTTTAGCAAATACAATCCTGGCCACTGTTAATACATTTACAATCAGGTATTTCAAATCTTTGCTATATGTATCAGGTAAAATTCCCAATAAAAATATCTCTGGTTTCAAATCTACATGTTTTTCTGTCATTTTTTCCAACCACATGTGGATTTTAGTCCAGTATTTTCTAGCGTCCACACAGGTCCAACACATATGGTAATATGAGCCAGGTATCTGATGATATTTCCAACATTTTTTGGATTTGTTCTTGAACATTCTTGCTATTCTTGTTGGGGGGAAATGCCACCTGTAAAACATCTTATACAAATTTTCTTTATATGCTGTTGACATTGTCATTTTATAATTTTGAGACCACAATTTTTGCCATTTCTCTAAATCGATCCCATATCCAAAATTCTTCCCCCAAGCAATCATTGTTTCTTTAACTTGTTCTTCTTCTAGTTTAATTTCTAATAAATATCCATACAGTTTTTTAATCACCTTTTCATCAGTACCTGTCAAAATCTTATCTAAATCAGTCAATTTATCATAGAATCCTTCTGTTTTAAGATCTTTATCATACCTTGAATGTATTTGCGCATATGAAAACCAATTCATCTTTATACCTTGTTCCTCTAGATTTTGCATTGATTTAAATTCACCCTTTTCATTCAATATTTCACCATATCTGTTTGTTCCTTCTTGTATATTATAGGATAAGAAAATACTTCAATAGTTGATAACCAGACTGGAATTTTCAAATAACATTGTCTTTTAGTCTTCTCCCAATTTAACCACAAAGACTCCCGTATATGATGTCTTCTAAAATATCCGTGTATTTTAGTTCCCTTATACCATAAAAAAGCGTGCCACGCCAACAACAAATCATGTCCTAATGTCAACAATCTAGTATTTCTTAATGTTATCCATTCCTTGACCCACATCAAGTTTGTAGCTTGGTAATACAACTCCCAATTAGGCAAACCAAATCCTCCTCTTATTCTGGCATCTTGCAAAAGTTTTAACTTTATTCTCGCTTTCTTACCTTGCCAAAAAGAGTTACAGAAAACGCCACAGAAAAAGGACATTAAGCTAAAAATGGATATAATTAAACACAAAATGGATCAAATAGTGAAAGAAGAATTAGCACAGAAAATTAGAGGTGCTAAACAGAATTATTTTGAGGATGCAAACAAGCCAGGTAGATGGTTAGCATATAAATTGAGAAAAGAGAAAGAATCAAGGAAAATATTGCAGTTAATAGATGATCAAGGCCAAGTTTGCCATGGCAACAAAGACAAGAAGGAAATTATCTGAGATTTTTATGGGAAACTATATAAGCAAGAGAATATTGATGAGGAAAGAGTTAAGCAGTATTTACAAAATGCTAATTTACCCAAGATACCAAAAGAGACTGAAAAAATATTAGAAAGCAATATAACAATGATGGAGTTAACTGAAGCACTTAAGAAGCAAAATAATGGAAAGGCACCAGGCCCAGATGGACTTCCGGCAGAATTTTATAAAACATTACAAGAAGCGTTGAACCTTCCATTGCTAGAAGTTATGAATGAAGTTATGTTAAAGAAGAAGATACCTAAATCATGGTCAGAAGCCTATATCACACTTATTCCAAAAGAAGAGGCTGATCCATTGAACATTAAAAACTATAGACCTATTTCCCTACTAAATGCAGATTATAAAATTTTTGCTTCAATATTGGCAGAAAGACTTAAAAATATCTAAATAACTTTATTCATTCTGACCAAAATGGATTCTTGCCAAAGAGACAAATCAAAGATAATATGAGAGTAATTTTGGATACCTTGGAATACTAAGAGGCACACCCTGAAAACAAATGGCTTTGATATTTCTAGATGCACAAAAGGCATTTGATAATGTGAATTGGCGATTCATGTTGTTATTGTTGGAACAGATGGGGTTTGCCAGAAAATTTATTCAAGCAATAGAAGCCATATACTACAAGCAAACGGCAAAGGTAATGATAGAGGGAGAACTGACAGACTCTATCAATATAAGAAAAGGAACAAGACAAGGGTGCCCACTGTCACCTTTGCTATTTGTGTTAACTTTGGAAGTGCTAAATAGAAATATTAGAGACGAAAAGAGTATAAAAGGAATGAAAATTAAAAAGGAAGAATTTAAACTGCAAGTCTTTGCAGATGACTTGGTTTTTATCTTAGAAGACCCTCTAGAAACAGCACCAAAATTATTGGAAAAGATGGAGGTATTTGGCAAGGTGGCTGGTTTGAAAATAAACAAAAATAAGACAAAGATTTTGACAAAGAATATGTTATCAAGACAAAAGGAAGAACTGGCAGATCTATTGAAAATTCAAGTCACAAAGATTAAGTATCTGGGGATACATCTGACAACAAGATGTAGTACATTAAAGGAGAACAATTATATTAAACTTAAGCAGGAGATAGCGCTAGACTTGGCGAAATGGGAAAATCTACAATTGTCATTAATAGGGAGAATTTCAACAATCAAGATGAATATATTACCCAGAATTTTATATTTGTTCCAAACAATTCCAATTAGGCTTGGAAAAGAATATTTTGAAGATTTATTCCAAATAAAATTCTATTGTAGGGTCTCAGCTTTTTTTTTTCTATTGTGGTGACCAGAACTGATCTCATTATTCCAAATATGGCCTTACTAGTGTTCTATAATGCATCACTATAACTTTCCATGATCTTGATGCTCTACACTATTGATTCATACTTGAGTGATATTCCACCAGGACACCTAGATCTTTCTCATAGGCATTACTGTGTATGAACTCTTTATAATTTAGTATCCTTACATTTCTGTGGATTGTGAAGATAATTCACAATGATGGATTGCATTGGACTTTCAGACTAATTTCTTTTTTGTGTGAATGGAGTATATTGTATGTTTACATAGACAGATGCAAACATGCACAATCTTTATTCAAGAAAATTAGATATTGTATTCACATGAAACTCAAATACTTTGGCCACCTAATGAGAAGGAAGGACTCACTGGAGAAGAGACTAATGCTGGGAAAGATTGAAGGAAAAAGAAGAAGGAGATGACAGAGAATGAGGTGGCTGGATGGAGTCACTGAAGCAGTTGGCGTGAGCTTAAATGGACTCCAGAAGATGGTAGAGGACAGGAAGACCTGGAGGAACATTGTCCATGGGGTCACAATGGGTTGGACATGACTTCACAAATTACAACACCAACAACACTTATATGGGAGTGAGGGAAAACATCAGCTTCCTTAAGAGTAACTAAACAGTGCAATATATTTCAGTGTATTAATATGCAATGATTAAACAGAATAAAATAAATGATCCAGCATGGCACTCTGTTAAAGCTAAAATTATTGAATAAAACTTGTATTGAAATGTAAAAGAGGAAACAAATATTTAACTTAAATTAATTTGTCAATACAAATATGAATTATCCCATAATCCCATAAATAAAATAAAAAAAATCCTGAAGTATTAATCAAAACAGATCATAATTACTAAGATACAAAAATAAATTACTAATGTTTGCCTGAGACCAATTATCTACATGTGTTTACTGTTATTATGAAAGTTTGACTATGTTTTATGTGTGAGGATTTTTCAATAGAAGAAACTCAAAATAAAATGTATCAGTTTGAATTGTATTTGTATGAAAAAGAGGAAAGGTAAGCCTTCTTTGAGTATCATAATAAAATGGACAATATAATAGTTGGTCATCACAAGGACAAATATGACCACTGGTGGGTATCTTATTATTTTTTTATATAGAAGTGCTGGAAGAAGGTTGTTGAATTTTAGTGCTAAGATGGCCGCGCATTCACATGCTGCAGCTCAGTGCTCTTCGACTTGGTGTTTTTTATGGATGTTTTTGTGTGGATTATCTTGTATTGTGAATACCTCCTGCGGGGTGAACATACTCTACAGCAATTGTGAGCTTGTGAAGATCGGACTACAAAGCAAACAAGAGATAACAGCTAAGTTTGTTTGGAAACATAACATACCGTCAGAGATTGCAAGGCTCCCTGGCTCTCCGTGGATTGTGGCTCCAATGAGAGAGAGGGTGAGAAGGAAGAGAAGACGAAGGGAGAGGGGGAAGAAAAGAGGCTGCAGGGCTGGTGTTTTATACAGGCTGCAAAAACAAACGAAGCGGCTACCGCTCCCAAGTCTCTTTCTGACTAATGCTAGATCCGTGGCAAACAAGATGGATGATTTAAGGTTACAGGTCTCTTCAAGTAAGTTTGTGAAAAGCTGTTGTGTGTTGTTAATCACCGAAACCTGGTTGAACCCCACTATTCTGGACATTGTTATTGAGATGGATGGTTTTTTATTACATCGTCTGGACAGAGACAGAAATGTGGGGAAGTGCAGTGGAGGTGAAGTGTGTATGTTTGTTAAAGAGACTTGGTGTACAAACTCAGAGGTTATAACACGTCACTGCTCTTTGGAGCTGGAATATCTGCCTGTTAGATGCAGACCCTTCTATCTTCCACGGGAATTCAGCATTGTTATTATTCTTGCTGTTTACATTCCGCCGGATGCAAATGTAGATTTGGCTCTGGGCTTCCTGGGTGATGAAATTGGCAACTTGCAAAACAAATTTCCAGATGCTGTATACATTATTGCAGGAGATTTTAATCATGTAGATCTTCGTGTGGTCCTCCCTAAATTCTATCAACATATAAGGTGTGCCACTAGGGGGTCGAACACTTTGGATAAGGTCTACACGAATATTGCAAATGGATACAGGGTATTACAATTACCACATCTGGGCCAGTCGGATCACTTGTCCCTGCTTTTAGCCCCGGAGTATATTCCTCTGAGAAAACAGGCAGGGTCGGTAGTCAAGATGGTGAAAAGCTGGCCAGAGGGAGCAATGGAGCAGCTAAAGGACTGCTTCGAACAGACAAACTGGGAAGTTTTTGATCATCCTGATCTCGACAATCACACGGCTGTGGTGTTAGGGTATATGGCACACTGTATTGATACTGTCACGGTGGGTAAACGAATCCGGGATTATCCTAATCAAAAACCTTGGATGACCGGGAAGGTTAGACGCTTGTTGTACGCAAGAAATAAGGCTTTTAAGTCTGGGAATGATCTAGATTATAGTGCTGCAAGAACGAACTTGAGGAGAGGCATTAAGCAAGCTAAGGCCGAATATAAGAGGAGAATTGAAGATTGCTTTCTCAGTAATAACATGAGGCAGGTTTGGCAGGGGGTTCAACAACTAACGAACTATAAAGCAAAAAAGGTCTCTTCGGATGGTAGTGCGGCGGTGGTTGAGGAGCTGAACAACTTTTTTGCTCGATTTGAGATCCATCAAACTGAAACTGTCCCTTTGCCATCATCTACTCAGCAGAGCCTCCCCTTCATTGTGAATGAGCAGGATGTGAGGCAGAAAATGAAGGCGGTTAATTCCAGAAAGTCAGCTGGGCCTGACTTAATTCCTGGTCGGGTGGTAAAAGACTGTGCTGATCAGTTAGCTGGGGTATGGACCGAAATTTTTAATCGATCCTTGACACAATGTGTAGTTCCTGTTTGTCTCAAGGCTTCCACCATCGTTCCACTGCCTAAAAAGTTGCCCACAAATGGTCCGAGTGACTATAGGCCGGTGGCACTAACTTCCATCTTAATGAAGTGCTTTGAGCAGCTAGTTCGAAATTATATTATCTCCTGCCTTCCCGATTCCTTTGATGGGCTTCAGTTTGCTTACAAAGAAAATAGATCAACAGAGGATGCAATTATTACTGTGCTTCACATGGCCTTATCCCATTTGGAAACACCGGGGAATTATGTAAGAATGTTGTTCGCAGATTTTAGTTCTGCTTTCAATACCATCATACCGCACAGATTAATAGCCAAGCTCAAAGATCTAGATTTTCCAGATTCTATTTGTTTATGGATATTGGACTTTTTAACAAATCGTCCACAAAGAGTTAAACTGAATGATTATATTTCTACTGTCAAGACACTTAGCATTGGCACTCCACAAGGTTGTGTCCTTAGTCCACTACTGTTCTCCATCTATTCATCTGATTGCACAAATAAACATCCCAACAATAGGATAATGAAATTTGCAGACGATACTACACTTGTAGGTCTTATTTCTGGGGATGATGAGTCTGCATATCGGGATGAGGTATTACAGCTATCCCGCTGGTGCAAAAATAATAATCTTCTATTTAATATTAAGAAGACCAAGGAGGTTATAGTGGACTATAGGAAAAAAAGAGCAGACATTCAGCCACTGTATATAGAGGGAGTTCGTGTGGAACAGGTGGTTGAATGTAAGTTTCTCGGGACCATCATTACAAATAACCTGACCTGGAGTGCAAACACCGCTGCTTTAATTAAGAAGGCACAACAACGGTTGTATTTACTAAGGATTCTTAGGAAACAACAACTGGCTGAGAGTCTACTGACTACCTTTTATCAGAGTTCAATTGAGAGTATATTATCCTACTGTCTCTGTGTATGGTTCTTGAGCTGCACAGTGGCAGAGAAAAAGGCAATTCAGAAGGTGATCAAGATGGCCCAAAACATCATTGGCTGCTCACTCCCCTCTTTGGAAGAACTGTATAGGAATAGACGTAAGAGGAAGATACTTAATATATTGAATGACTCCTCTCATCCGGGACATCAGCTCTTTGAATTATTACCATTGAGAAGGAGATTTAGGGTATTAAGAACAAGGATGACCAGATTTAAGAACAGTTTTTATCCAAGTGCAGTTTTGAGTTTGAATGCAGGGTCATAAGATTTTTGTGGAATTAAATGGCTGAGAGTAATGGGGTATTTACATTTTTAAATTGCATAGAGATGATTGTATGGTTGGTTGTGTTTAGTTTATTTTTTTTTCTTTTTAGTGGTGTTTGTCCAGTTTTTACTTTGTGGAAGAGCACCTCATTTCGTTGCACCCGCTTGCGAGTGTAATGACAAATAAATTCTTATGTCTCTTAAAAATTTTGTCTTAAAAGATAAACTTAATTGTGATGGGAAGTTTAATGAATTGATCTAATCAGCTACTTTTCATCTGGAATGATTAAACTGTGCTGGGGTAGATTTAGGAACAGGACATTCCTCACTCTGATAACCTATACTCAGGAACTGTTCTCTTAAAGGAGGGGTGTCTTGTTTGAGGCCTGTCATTCAGCTTTTTGTATGAGATGACTTCATACTCTAGATAACGGAACAGCTTGCCCTCAGAAGTTGTGGGAGCGTCATCACTTGAGACTTTCAAGAAGAAATTGGACTGCCATTTGTCAGAAATGGTGTAGGTTCTCCTGCTTGGGCAGGGGGTTGGACTAGATGATCTACAAGGTCTCTTCCAACTCTGATTATCTGTTACTGTTAATTGTCTGCAAGGCTAAAGAAGCTAATAAACAGGAAATATAAATAATGTATTTCAGTATGAACATTAGTAGAATAAATTAAAAAGTGATCAGAGGAAGGGGAAAATGCAAGAATCTATTACAAAATATAGATTTATTTCTGTTGAACAGACCTTGGTTTGAAACAATACTGCTCTTTTTTAATTATTATGTCCCATATAATGTTTTGGTTTACCTTTAACAGAATACATGTTTTCTAATAATTGGCACCTATTGATTTTAAACAAGGGTGTGATTCAACAACTGGTTCAGTGAGCATGTGCTTTGTGCATACACACACCAAATGTGCATGCTCTGCATTTAAGAAAGGTAATACTTACCTTCAACTGCAGCTGAAGAAAACAGCTGCGCAAATCAGCTGTGCTCTAACAAAAAGACATAAAGCACAGGAAAGAGCAGGGGCGGGTGGATGGGCCCACATGTTCATCAAAGTGAACCAGTTCGGAGCCAGTTGATTGTCAGAACAAGGGGTTTGCCCGAACCAGTGTAACCCGGGAGAATCCCACCCCGATTCTAACTCTTTTTGCCAAAAAGAAAAACAACAGCAAAAGTCCATTCTGTCCAAAGTTTGACAATCACGCAGCACACTTCTTCACACATTTTTGTTCTGCAAAGTTTTTCTTATAAGGATATACCCACAATGAGTACTAGATTAAATAATTATGCTCATAAATCTGCCTTGGTCTTTCTGTATCAGAATTTTGATTTGCTCACTGAAACAACCTTTTGCTTAATCCACTCTTCAAGTTCTAATGCTAAATTGTTGAAGTATTATTAGAAACCAGAGTAATTTTTTATTCCTTTTTAGTTTGATTAATAGAAAATAATCATTCTCTCTGGTTCCTTGTCTCCTGAGATTTAGCTAATTAACTGATAGAAGTAACACAAATAATTTTACAGTTGTGTACTTATTATTTTAAGAATTATATGAAAATTAATCCCTTACTAGATGATTAATTTTTTAAGATTAGCTAATGAACAGAAATAGTCTTCTGTTGCTATTTAAATGTATTTTTAATCACCAGCTAAATAACAAAGAAGTTTATTTTAAAATAATTAGGACTGCACATCAAGTCTCTATAGGATATCAACAATAAAGGGGTTAATGAAGCATCCACTCATCATGAAAACAATTAAAAAAATAAAGAATGCAAATTTCAGAAGCTTAAACTCATCTTTGTCAGGCTGAGTTTCCATGATACGTTTATCCTTCCCACAAAATTTACAGAAAAAAAAGAATTGAGGATATTTCAGAATGGCAACTTTCCATTAATATATAGACACAGATTTAAAATATATTTTAGTCCTTAGGGAAAAAAGGCAAGATAACAATCACTCAGAGCATGATTCAAATAGTCTCTGAGTGTGACATCTTTTATGCAATAAAATAACACTACAGGGAAATCTTTTATAAAATAACAGTTGGATTTTGATGATTTTTTTTAAAAAACTCCTCATTTAATTAAGCAACCATCACATTTTAGCAGCTGCTTTTTTAAATCAAGAGAGATTTTTTATTTTTAAAAAATGAAAATGAAAGTAATTAGGTATTTTTGTTTTTTCTTTGTGTCTTCATAAATTAAGACTACTCAGAACTACAGAAGCTTTCACGGGCATGACATAAAAAAACCACATCAGATAATGTGCATAACTTTAATAAAATTGGGAATCAATGGCTATCAGCCACATTTGTAAGCAGATAAATTAGTTGTATTATTTCTGAAAACTTATCTAGATAAAGAAGAACTTCTCCAAGAATATTTCAAGGGAAGAATTTCTTAATATAAATAGTACAATTGCTACTGAAATAGTTGAATGAAACTAGCTCCCTCATTATATTTTTTACTTAAAATTTAATGGAAAATATGGAGGGAGGTTGGACAGATTTTTGTATTTGAATGAATTTCTGGATATTCACACACATCCTGGGCATTTAAATTATTGGCACATCTCATTTTTCCCCCCAATGTCTGTTTTCCGCAGTGTCCTGTGGAGAGGAAGAAATCTAAAAATACAGGAACATTTATCAATATATCACAAAGAGCTCACATGACTGGAAATGCAGAGACTTCAGAACTTACTTTAAAAAGAAGTGTTTTTCATGAGGCTAGTATTAAGATGAAAACCAATACTTTTTACTAGTACCACACACCCATCCTCTAA
This sequence comes from Notechis scutatus, assembly GCF_049901735.1. Taxonomy (NCBI): domain Eukaryota; kingdom Metazoa; phylum Chordata; class Lepidosauria; order Squamata; family Elapidae; genus Notechis; species Notechis scutatus. Next base: position 97,194,977 of record NC_142010.1, read on the forward strand.
ATATCCCAATTCCCTCTTATCTTTACTCTTTTTTTTAAAAAAAAAAACATTATCTCCCAAATACTTTCCTTTTTTTCTTTTTTCTTTTGAATGGAACAGAACCTACATAGAACATCACTCAGTACAATATCTCTTTTCTGTTGCCACTAAAGGCTGCATATTAAAAAGATAAGATCTAAAAAAAAACCATGCAATCTCTGAGGAATCATGGAGGACAGGTATAATGATAAAATATTGGAGATATTTTTCTTTTCCTAAAAAAAAGGAAGACAGGGAGAGACAGAAGAGCCTGGTAATTGCAATTGGTCACCTTGATGTTGACACTGGGCAAAACTCTGAACTGGATTATTTCAGGAAAATGATTCCAATTATTAAAGATAAAAAAGTATACAATTTTAATGGACATAAAATGTCAATGTTTAAATTTCCATTCTGAATTACATAATAAACCAGAAAATATAATGATGAAGATACCGAGGCATTTTTAAATAAAATTCATGTATATTTGTATGATATACAAAACATCTATTTGTTCCATTATCTGGGGTAGAATTTCAATAAATACTTTTAAAACTGGCATTGGTAAAACACTAAGATCAGAGCAGGAGTGTCAAACTCACGTCATAATGGCAGTGTCACATGATGTATCAGGACTGTTTTCCCCTTTGCTAAACCTGTGTGGGCATGGCCAGCATGTGATGAATCTGGTCCATGGGCCGGGAGTTTGACAGCCCTGGACTAGAGGCTTCCCTATTGAATAGTATAAAACATTTATAGATCATAAGTCAAAAACAAGTAAAAATATGCATAAGTGGCTCAGACAAACATTTCCCTAATTTGCATGAGTATAAGAAAGGGAATAGAAATGCTACCAGACTTGCAAGATTTATTATTATTATTATTATTATTATTATTATTATTATTATTATTATTATTCTTTTTTATTATTGCTCTTAGTAAAAGTAATCTTAGTCTTTCTGTGGAGTCAGTTCTAAGTTTGGTCTACCTATGGGCCTGTCTCTACATTAGGCTGGATGGAACAGTTACAAATTGCTTGGATTGGACTTTAGAAAAATGTCAGATTTGTGGAGGACCAAAACAATCCCTACCCCCTAAGAGGTGGATAACAAAACTTTAGAAAATAGTAACAAGATTCAGAGTTGAAATTTTATCCATTGAAAAGATGGCATTGGGTTCATATAAAAATCTCTACCTCAATGGAGGTTATGTGCCACAAAGCCTCAGCCTCATCACAAGAGAGGGGAAAACATATGTGTGGTATGCCACCCTTATTAGGTAAACTGAATAAAAAGTAGATGTAACTCTAAATAATAGATAGCTGCTTAGTAGACAAATTATAGTGAGACTATCTTACAAATCTAAATGTGTTACCTTTGCTCCCTCTTTTATCTTTATGAAATTGGAATGGGGTGGGATTTTAAGTTTTGCTTATTTGATTGTAGTGAGTTCTTCTGTCCTTCAATGTCATTATTTTCATTCACTACAGGATCTGAAAGAGTAAAGGAATGAAGGGACTATAAACAGAAAATTTTGTAACAATATTCCATTCAGAGTTAGCACCAATATTGGAAAAGGGTGTATAAAGACTACATCTTGTTAGGATTCGGTTTTTATTTATTTTATTGCATCCAGACCTCATTCACTTCTACACCTCAAATAAAAATCTTTATAATGTCCCTGGCTTCATTTGGGGTGAAGATGTAGACTTATGTGATAGTATATGATAAGATATACTGATGGAGTTTCATAGCCATTAAATTTAGATGTTAAACAGAAGGGACAGGATTAAGACCCTGCAAATAATTGTTCATTTGGTTGATCACTGTTCCTTCATTGCTACTAACCATTCACTTTGATTGAACCACTGAAACATAGGAAATCCAATTCCCAATCCTCAGGCAATCCAGTAGGATACCAATAGTAGTATTCAGCAGATTCTGACCAGTTCTGGAAAACCGGTAGTGGAAATTTTGAGTAGTTTAGAGAACCAACAAATATCACCTCTGACTGGAGATTTTACAGTATCCTTCCCCTGCTGCATCCACCAAACCATGTCCATAGAACTGGTAGTAAAAAAATTTGGAATCCCACCACTGTAGGATACCATGGTTGATGGAGTAAAACATTGCTGAGTGCTTTAAATGCTAATTGCCCTCCTCCATCCACAATCTCAGAAATGTCATCAACCAGAGAGATCAATGTTGTTATCCCATTCGGTTGCTATACCTGAATTCCAACCAAAACATGTTTTAGATAATCAGCTTTTAGATAATTTCCTACCAGCTTCTCAACATTGTTTCCTGGAAAAGGAAGAATGGAGACCAAGTTAAAATTCTCCATAACTGCAGGATATCTTTAGACAGTCATGTAACAGAATAACAGAATTATAAGGGACCTCAGAGATCTTCTAGTTCAACCCCCTATACCAGTGATGGCTAACCTTTTCCACGTCATGTGCTAAAAGTGTGTGCACTTATGATGCAATGTGTGTGTAATGCCTACATGCACACTGTGTGCCTCTGTGCATGCACACATAATCCCCCTGTACCATATGCCTCTGTGCATGCACGTATGACCCCCCGTGTGCCCTGCCCCCTGCGCATGTGTGGCAGATACCCAATAATCAGCTGGCTGGTGTGGGAGGCATGCGCATGTGCAGTGGGGCTCTTATGGGTGACCTCACATGCTGACAGAAATGGTTCTGCATGCCACTTCTGGCATGTGTTCCATAGGTTCACCATCATGGCCCTATACCCTCTAGCAATAGCAATAGCACTTAGTCTTCTATACTGTTTTACAGTGTTTTACGTCCCTTTTAAAGCAGTTTTACAGAATTAGTATATTGCCCCCAACAATTTGGGTCCTCATTTTACCAACCTCGGAAGGATGGAAGGCTGAGTCAACCTTGAGCCTGGTGGGATTTGAACTACCAAATTACAGGCAGTCAGCAGTCAGCGGAAGTAGCCTGTAGTACTGCACTCTAACTACTATGCCACCGAAGCTCCTACAATAAATTCTTACAAATGATTGGCCAATCTCTTCTTTAAAACTCCAGGGTTAGAGCACCCACACATTCTATAGGCAAGTCATTCCACTGATGGTTTTAACTGTCAGGAAATTCCTCCTTAATTCTAGGTTGCTTTTGTCCTTGCATTAGTTTCCATCCATTGCTATTGTCCTGCCTTCAGATGCTTTGGGGAATAAGTTGACATCTTCTTCTTTGTGACAGTCCCTTAGATATTGGAACACTGCCATCATGGTAGGAATAACAAGAAGGGGAAGTTCTTTTCATGTCACTTCTTCTGCTATGGCAAGTGGCAATGTGTTCTCTTTAAAAAAAATGCATTGAATATATCCTAGGTTGAGCCTATCACAGTACCATCTAGCAACCTGAAGAAGCCAGAAAGAGTCTGGGTCATTCTCAGAAGTGGCAGAAAACACAAAGAGCATTCTTTCCATTTCATCAGAGTCCAGAATCAAAAATGCTTCTTGAATAACATTGCAAAATATCTTCATTCATATCATTTATAAAATACACCTCTTTCACCTGGCTTTTATGGTTTAGCTATTTTAGTATTAACTTTTTAAAAACATTTGTGTTCTATAATTAATTATCAACCACATGAGCACTCTTTTGAGCAGAAAGGTAGGCTATGAATTATTTACTATTTGTAACTGTATGCCATTCAAACAAATGGAGGCTAATCCTATGAAGGCCTTCACTCAGAGAGTTTGGGTCTCTGAGTGAAAGTTCCCTTGCAGGATGAAAAATCCTTGAATTTGGTATAGACATTTCAAAGAAAAACAAAGTGGCAAGTCACATTCTTTCTTTGGGAATTTAATCTGCAATGTAATGCTTAAAATGCTTCACCTAATAGTTCACATTTATTATTCTTAGTTTTATCTCATTACCCCTAATTAACACTCTTTGTATCATTTTAAATAATCCTCCAAACTTGATGTTTGCTTCAATTATTTTCAGGCAGTTAAATCAATCCCTTGAACCACCTAATCAGTGGAATTGGTCTTCCTGAATTCTCTTTAATTTATCTAAATCTTGTCAAATCCAAAGTGCCTGCAACAAAGTATGTTGCATCAGGAATGGTAGGGAAAAAAGACAGCAGTCTTCCAATGATGCAGCACCTGCCACCCAACATTAATAGCTTCAAGTTATTTTGTGTAAGAAGCTATCACTACTATTTTCTCTGAACCTCATTTACATACCTGCATTCCAACTTCTTCTTTTTTTTTTTTAAACAAGTTTTATTAATTTCAAAAAACAAACAAATCATCATCAACCATTACACATTTGAACCTTTTTCCATTATAGATTTAACAAGTCAGATAAAACCTTATCTTATACAATACATTTCTATATTATTTCATCTATTTCTTTCTGACTTGATTATCGTCACTTTTCTATGTTTCTACAAGGTGTGGTAATATATTTTATTAATCATTTTATCATTTTCTGTAAGGCCTTTGTATAACTAGCAGTAAGTCTAGGAGATGTGGGCATTCTTGGTGGGGTAGGAGTATCTTTGCTCAGAGTGCCTCATTCTGTTTTGATTCTGCCAGTTTAGAAGGAATAGGAAAAATGGGTGAAAGTTCAAGGTACAAGATACACAGTTGTGCTTTCTCATGGGACTTTCCAAACTTTCCCATGAGACTTTCCGTGGCTGTATGATCTCATCCTAGCAAGGTAACATCTGGGACTTTCCAAGATTGTGTGTTCTCATGCTGGTGAAGTAATCTCCTGTTGAGGTCATTGTTTTCTGAATATGCATACTGTATATTTTGCTTGTGTGTTTTCTCAATAAATACTGCTACCTGAGTTCTCTCAGGGTTGGCATTTTTCCTCAGAGACAGTTCCCTGTGTCTCATTTCAATGTCAAACCACCATAAATGGTGATCTCGACGTGATAGCTTGAAAGCTACATATCGCTTCCCGCATCCTATACTCATCGCCGCGGACGTCGACTGGGCCCTCATCTTCTTCGCTGGACGAAGATAGATTCTTTCGTGAGTATGGGGGAGATCTCTCGAAGGCTCAGAAAGAGCACATCAGGGAATTGAGAGGGATCATTGGGAATAGTTTTGGGTTTGGAATTGGCAGTAGGGGTTGTGCTGTGGAAAGAAAGAAATTGAGGACTTACTACAGTATGTTTGGAAAATATTAAGTCATATCCGGAGGGAGGTAGTATTAAAGTAGAGTCCTGGAAAAAGATAGGGAAATTTTTGCATGAGGAACCTCGTGCCCTTCTTCAATTTTGTTAACCTGGAGGGTGATTATGGATGCATTAGCTACTTATGAACAACCGCTCCTAGCACCCCTGAAGAAGGTTTGCCGCTTTACCATGCGGTATCGTTGTTGTCGCCGACGGCACCTCCAGATAAATCTGGGGACTGTCCGCGCTAGCAATACTTTGTCAGAGGATAAGAGTTTTTACCTTTAAGGGTTCAGGTGGATGCAGTTACTGCAGCTATTCAAGAAGCAAAGAATAGAGGGAATTATCAGGAGATGATTTGGTGGAGTTTGGAGTAAGTTCAACTTAATCCAGTAGAAATTGTCATGGATGCTGCATTAAATCCAAGCGGGAGTGGAAGCCTTTACAGCTCAGAATTTTGAGGGAAGTTAAGCAAGCAGCAAAAGAATATGGTGTTAGAACGCCATATACTCAGGCATTGTTAGAAGCAGTTGGTTATGGAAATAAAATGATTCGGCTGACTGGAAAGCTCTGTTGAATATGATTTTAACTCCAGCTCAATATTTGGTGTTAGATCAGAAATGGAGACAGCTGGCAGTCCAGAGGGGAACAGCAAATGTTACCCCAGATCAGCTTTATGGAGCTGGTAATTTTACAACAGTGGAACAACAGAGAGATGGTATGCCTGAGGAAGGGTTCATTCTTCTCCCACAACACTTTTTCAAGCCGTAGGGGCTCTCCCTGACGGCGAAGGTGGTGAGAAGACCTTTACTAACATCAAACAAGGGAACAATGAACCCTATGAAAATTTCATTAGCAGACTGAAATTGGTTATTGAAAGACAAATTGATAATCAATTCGCCCAGAAAGAGTTGCTTTTAAGTTAGCAGAACAAGCTAACACAGATTGCAAAAAGATTTTAAATCCACTGGTAGCAAGTGGAGAGAGAGAAATCGCAGATTTGATTAATGCATGTAGGAAGGTTGGGAGTCAGTCTTTTAACATGGAAACTTTAGCTCTGGCTTTACAAACAGGACATGCTCAGAAGGGGAATTGTTTCACTTGTGGGAAGCCTGGACATTTTAAAGCACAATGTCGGGCTCCTGGAGGAGGTCAAAGTCAGCAGAATAAGAGATCAATGGGACAGGGTGTTCGTCCTAAATCAGTATGTCCAAAATGTAAGAAAGGATACCATTGGGTATATCAGATGCTCCTACAGGTTTTTACTGATGGAGGGAAAGTTTTTGGTGCTTGTGTTTGGAAAGATAAATCTGAATTTGGCATACAAAAGTGACTTCAGAGCAGAAGTCTGCCCAGCAGGCAGAACTTGCTGCTGTAGTTTTGGCTTTTCAAAATTTTCACAATCAGGATTTTAATTTAATAGTGGATTCATTGTATGTGTATAATTTGTTACCCTTTGTAGCAGGTTCTTATTTGTCTCCTGAATATCACCTGATATTTTAAGATTGCTTTTGCTTTACAAGGATGTTTGGAGCAGCGTGTGAATGTGTGTTTTGTTGGTCACATGCCACGCTCAAGACCATGTTGACTAAATTAAATAAAAAGGAGGGAAGCTCCTGGGCTTCCGCGATTCAAGATCAATTAAATCTAGCTTTATATACTTTAAATTTTTTAAATTTGTCTGGTAACCCCTGCGCAGCGCGCCAGCAGGCATTTTTCTTCTCCCTTCTACAGATGCGGTGAGACCTCGGGTGTTGGTGCGGTTCCTTCCAGATCCAGCATGGGTTCCTGCTGAGCTGATAACATGGGGACGTGGTTATGCAGCAGTTGAACATCTTGGTCAAATTCGTTGGGTTCCTGGTCGGTGTGTTCGGCCTGATCATTCGCAGGCACCTGTGAAGGAAGTTTCGGAGGAGCAGGATGGCGTATCTGTGGTTCCTGATCCTGTTGATTCTGCCTAATCTGTCCTGGGCTGCTCGGGTGCGGAGAGCAGCGACAGCATGTTCAGCGTGGCCGGAGATTTGGGCGATGATTTGTGGACAGATAATAATTACATTAAAGATTTGCGCACAACTGCCAAAAACTTGAACATCACCAATTGTTGGTTGTGTATGCACCTTCCTGGGAGAGTGGGAGAAGGACTAACATTGCATGGAGTGCCTTTTGAGGAAAAAGCAACCTGGAGAAAACAGTTGTCTTGTGCTACAACAGAGCAATTCCAGATCCTAACCATGGGAGGTAATCTATGGACACAAATTTCCCAAGGTCTTATCCCGCCTTTGGGAATTGCAATGAACTATAGGGATATTCATATTTTAAATAATTTTACTGTTGCTATGTTTAATGATACTATAAAGAATATTAAGATGATTAATGTAGAAATGTCTGAAATTGTACAGTTACTTTGCAAAATCGATGTTGCTTTAGATATTATGTTAGCTGCTCAAGGAGGAGTTTGTGCTTTAATTCATTCACATTGTTGTGTTTTTATACATAATTATGAGCCAAACATTACAAAACTGTTCAGGACATGGAAGATCGTATTGCTCAGCATCAATCTGGAGCTGATGGGTTTAACTGCATCATTCTGGGACAGTCTGTGGTCCTGGCTTCCTGATGGATCATGGTTTCGCTCCTTATTGCAAGGGTTGTTATTATTATTGCTATATGTATCTTATTATGTTGTTTTATTCAATGTATTCCTAATCTATTACAAATGTGTACCTCAGTCTTCCGGCGTGAGGGATCAGGTCATGAGGGAACTGTGTACTATGCCACTAAAACACCCCTATCTTTGAATAAATAAAAAGGAGGGAATGTGGTAACATATTTTATTAATCATTTTATCATTTTCTGTAAGGCCTTTGTATAACTAGCAGTAAGTCTAGGAGATGTGGGCATTCTTGGTGGGGGTAGGAGTATCTTTGCTCAGAGTGCCTCATTCTGTTTTGATTCTGCCAGTTTAGAAGGAATAGGAAAATGGGTGAAAGTTCAAGGTACAAGATACACAGTTGTGCTTTCATGGGACTTTCCAAACTTTCCCATGAGACTTTCCGTGGCTGTATGATCTCATCCTAGCAAGGTAACATCTGGGACTTTCCAAGATTGTGTGTTCTCATGCTGGTGAAGTAATCTCCTGTTGAGGTCATTGTTTTCTGAATATGCATACTGTATATTTTGCTTTGTGTGTTTCTCAATAAATACTGCTACCTGAGTTCTCTCAGGGTTGGTATTTTTCTCAGAGACAGTTCCCTGTGTCTCATTTCAATGTCAAACCACCATACAAGGTTTCACCAATACTCTCAAAAACATAAACAGACACAAACATACATATAAAAAAATCTTTTAGTAAAGCAACTTGGCCCCAGGTATCTCTCTTTATATGGGCTTTAATTATATTCATGCTCATCTTACAGATCATTACTTATTTTATTTACCATTCTGTATCTTCTATATAAACTTCTCCACACATTTCACTCTTCATAATTCTATCTTATTCAATCCATCTTAATTTAAATCATTATATTTATATCTTTTGCCCATCCTTTATTATCCTCTATCTCATTCCCTTATAATGAAAAAAAAAAGGAATTTCTCCTGAAATCACTAATCAGAATATGATGCCTTTCTATCCTCTCCCTAAATTAATTAGATTAACATTTAAAATAACACCTAATACCCAACTTGATTCTGCTTGGTACATTCTATCTACTAATTTTTACTTTTAGTAACAATAAAAACAGAGTAAAAAATCAAAAATGTTTAAATACATAATATCCTCCTAAATACGTAGTTAAATAATACATCTAAATAATAAATCTTATAGCATTCTCATTGCCTTTCCTTCAATATTTTATTACATTTTAAAAATCAATCATTATTAAACATTTCAACATTTTAATTTCTATTAACTCTTAAGCCATTCTAATTTTCTATTTCTAATACAAATGTTACAATACCATCTTATGTACCTTGCAGAATCTTTTTTAAAAAAATTTATGCTTTACCCATTATCCCTAAAAAGATTCCTCTTTTCCCATCTAATTTTAAAACTTTGTGGCTTTTCTCCGCCTTTCCCCTTTCTTTCTTCCCCACCAAATCTTCCTACCCCACCTTCTTTCTAACCTCTGTCTTGCCGGCATCCCTTCTCTGTTGTATTCCCTTTTTTCTCTTGTTTGCTATCATTGTATTTATTTTGCATCATATTTTTCTTTCTTAAATGTTTTTTAGATCTTAAATCCTTCATTTTCCTCGCTTTCTTTCCTTCCTTCTTTCTTAGATGAATTTTGGGATTCATTGAAGATGGCGTCTTCATCTTCTTCTTTGTTGTTCTTCAGCTTCCATCTGTATTGTCTGTTCATAGTTAACTAACGCCATTTCTAAAAAGAAAAGCTTTTTCCATACCATCTTTACAGGCTGCTTTTGTTTGCTCATATTCATCCCTCAGTTCCTCAAAAGAAAAAGCCATTATAGATCTTTTCTTTTCTTTTTTCCCTCTTTCTTCTCACACCAACCAAAATTTTCCAAAAAAAAAAAAAAAAAAAAAAAAAATAAGACAATCCAAAGTCCACAATCCTCAATCAATCCAAGCTGAGCCAAAATTCCCTTTCTCTTCCAGGGGTAGTATCAGACAAAGGAAAAAAATTCAAATCTGTGTTTTGAAGCCTTATTAAGATTTTATTTCTGTTTTCAAATCCTTAAGGCATCTCCTCCAACAAAATCCAATGAGATAAATATATTTTTTGTCCCTCTCCCTTCCGACTTATCCCAAAAAGCTAGTTTTACCTGAAAAAAAAACAGGTTTCTCAATATCCATTTATTAATTCCGTCCGGGGGAGAGAGTAAACTTTCCTTTCAGCACCTCAGAATTGCCGCTTATTTTCTCTTGTGGAAAGAATCATCCAAAAAGCCATCATTTTCAGGAATTAAATTAAATATATCTTAGAGTCCTGGGTCGACCAAGAAGACTTTCACTTTAAAACTTTCTCCTCTTCCTCCAGCGCATACTTGCCCAGCTGCCGGCTTCTTTGTGGCGGCCATTACGGACTGCCGCTGCACCGTCTTGGTAAAAGGAGGTTCTGCCGGCTAGGGAGGGGTCTGCAGCACCCCAAACCCTTTCCCGGATCCCCTTACCTTCAGCTGCCCCTGCAGGGCAGCCTTGCTCCGCACCCTTCGGATCGGAGCTCCAAAACGGCTAGCGGCAGGGATCGCGCAGAGCTCGCGAATCCCTACCACTCGCAAAGCCGACAAACCGGAAATCCTGCATTCCAACTTCTATGAGCCGTGGTGGCAGGATACCTCTGCTAACTGCTGGCTGGCTGCAATTTGTCAGTGCAAATCTCACCAGGTTCAAGGTTGACTCAGCCTTCCATCCTTCCGAGGTGGGTAAAATGAGGACCCAAATTGTTGGGGGCAATATGCTGACTCTTTAAAACACTTAGAGAGAGAGGGCTGTAAAGCACTGTAAAGCAGTATATAAGTCTAAGTGCTATTGCTATTCTGTTAAAAGCAAAAGTGAGTTTTCTTTTTAAATGCTAATGTTTAATAAAAACACAGTGGAGTTCAATATTAAATAATGTTTAATATTGTTAACAATCAAGAACAACTAGAAACAGTTTGCATGTTCATGATTCTGTGATTGTAATAGTTTTAGTCAATATCATGAATAAGAAAGGTACTAAGATGGGAACAGAGCTCAAGCAAAGCAAGTGCAAGAAAAACAAAGTTAAGAAAAGAAGTGAAGCAGATCAAAGGTTGAAACCCTGATATCTCCAGATATAGTTGGAAACTTTGCTGGCAGAAACCATGGTGAGCTATAATGAATTAGTGTCAGAAGTATTGGTTTATGTAGAACAATGATCAGGCTTAATATAATAGAAACAATTTCCTATTATCTTTTTTTCAAGTTGAGGTCTAAGTCATAGGTAGTGCTGCATAAAAGTTATTCTTTATGGGAATTTTTATGCAAAAGGCACAGAAATGGAAAAAGTTAACATGTTAAAAAAAGTCACCTGGACTATTGATGTAAGAGGATGTTAAGAATCATCTTTGCAATACATTTAATCACAGTGATCCATGCTCTCAATGGTACTTGAAGAAAATTATAAGACGATAATAGATATTAAGAAACTGAAAATTAGATAGTTTGTATGATACAGGAGAATTACCAAATATTAATTGACAATTCAAAATTGCAATCATTCATCATTTCTGGAATTTTATAAGTTGTTTTGTCTCCAAACTTTTGGTTGCAGAAAAAAAAATCAAAAATATATGAGTTGCACTGGTACTCAAATGTGGATGGCATATATTCTAATACATATATAAGTTGGTGATATGGATGGCATAGAGGTTTGATAAATAAAATTATTAGGACTAAAATATAATAAAAAACATGGACTGCCACTGAGTTTGGAAATCATGGACCAATAACCAATGATTTATAATATCAGAAATATGGCTTGTGTGCTTTTTCTTTGATCTTCTATGTTTTCCATATGCACATGTCTTTATTTTGGATATCCTAAGCTTTAAATCACAATTTGTCATTGTATCTGAACCAGGAAATTATGATTTATCAAATGCTTACAAAGTTTGAGATTAACACAAGGTGTTCATGCTATCATAAGGTGTTGCTCAGGATTCCAATCTAGGTTTTGAGGATATTTGAACTTGAATGCTATAGCTACCTACTTTCAGCTTGCATTATGGAAACTGGAAAGACAGGTTGTGCTTCCCAGATGATAAAAAGGCTTTAATTCCCTGAGGCATGATACAGTCTTGAAAGGATTTGCTGTTCGTTTTAAAATATTAGCAGGATCTGTTATGGTTACGATCCAATCACATGGCCTAAGGGATTTTGCAGGTGCACTGCTTGTCTCTGATGAAAGAGTGCATATTTAGAGTCAGATTGTCCACCATATGCACACTGGTCCTTTCCTTTTCATACCGCAGCAACAATATGGCTCATGTATATTCAAAGGACATCAAAGGTGCTGTCCGAAAGACAAAGAGCCTGAGAGGTCTTTTTATGCCTTTGATGTACAAAGCAAATAAACCAGAACTCATCCGAGACTAGTGATGACAAGGGGTGGGCAAATCCTAGTATGATCAAAGCATTTGGAGTTGGTGACATATGCAGAGATATTAATGACTCTTCCACAAAGATTTCAACTTTCATACAAGGAGGATAAATGTAGAGGTTCCTTAGATGGATGATATCGTTAACTACAGCAAATGTTACCAAAAATAACCTGTGGTGGCTCATTTATTAAGAAAATGTTTGGCACATTCATTTACATTGCCTTAAGCAGATATGATAGAAGCTTCTTTTTGTCTCAAAAATAGGCTCAAAAATGAGGAATTACTCAGTGAAAACAATACTTTGTATGTCTGTCATGCTATGAAATTACAAAGAACCATGATTCAATTCATAGATATCTGAAATTAGTACAGATTGATCAATTGTTTCTGCTGAAGCAGAACATCTCATACTGGTATAATGTGCCTAACAATTCCTGTGGTAATAATACTAAATGCTTTGGCTTGCTTTAATGAGTCAAGTGACAGATATTATTAGTTATCTGGGCCTGAAGCAGAAATTCTTAAGTAACCAATGGAATTAAGTAATTTTTATCTCTGAAATCATCAGGTTTGAAGGAATGTAGTCTTGTTATTTGCCATTTGTTTTGCAAATATTTTTTTCTGGTAATATATATTATTTGAACATAATGCTTATGACATAAAATGTAAAGCAATTCTTCCATAAGTGCATTTTTTTTTCAACTTTTAACTGCACAATGGATGTGTGGAGTCACTTATCTAGTATATCTGGCCATTTAGAGATTTAGTTCAGCTCTAATTATATTTATAATCTCATTGTAGAATACTTTGGGTGTGACTGATACAACTGATCAGTACAGTTCAGTACAGTACAGTACAGTACAGTCAGTGGTGGGATTCTTTTTTTTTTTTTACTACCGGTTCTGTGGGCGTGGCTTGGTAGGCATGGCAGGGGAAGGATACTGTAAAATCTCCAGTTACGGGTGGTATTTACTGGTTCTCTGAACTACTCAAAATTTCTGTTACCGGTTCTCCAGAACTGGTCAGAACCTGCTGAATACCACCTCTGAGTACAGTACAATATAAAACAATCTGGTAACTATTACATATTTTAAAAACACAACAAGGAGAAGAAGCTATTGTATTTTCAAGTAATTGTGTAATTTTACATATTCATTTGCTATACACCAAGGACCTGCTTATTTAAATAACGATTGAAAACAGGAGAGAGTTAACAGATTGAGTGTACATTTTCAGACTCAGTTAATGGCTGGGGAATTTCAGTCTAACTTGGAAGACTTATCAAATTAGGAGAGAGCAGAAATATAGGAAATTTAAACATAGACAATGTAAGAATCAGGTATAATGAGACCTAGAGACAAGAGAAGTTCAAAGTTTATTTTAAAAGAGGGTGCTGCTGCAAAACAGCAAAAAAAAAAATTGGCAGTTTCTGGTATACCTTCTGATCTATACTGATATAAATTATATATATAAAATGTATATTATTTATTAAATGTATGCTATGGTATACATTCTGATCTACTATTTCTAACTTGCCATGCCCCCATTAGAATCTGTGTAAGAAGATGAGTCAGAGCTGGAGTCAATGCAGATCAAAGGGGTGGTTTCATTGGCTTTGGAGAAATGTGGGGAGGAGCAGACCGAGTCAAGCCAGAGCCTTTCAGGATTGGGACAGATTGTAGGTAGGGAAGAACCAAGGTAGGGAGGATGACCAAGACAGGGCACGCAGTGAACATGAGGAGCGACAGAGCAAGGATCACCGACTCCTGATCCCTGAACACAGAGAGTGGAGAGAAAGCGGGAACAGTGCAGGCTAACCTGACAACTTGGGAGGAGAGCACCCCACCCCTCTTCACAAGGCACACCTGAGTACTGAGCTTTAAGGAGACACTATGGGGAGGGGACTTTTGGGGGAACAAACACTGAATTAATGGAGTTTTGTGTGCCATTGCTGATGTTTGGCGTTTCCTGGACTTCTTGCTTTATTTCTTGCTTCCTGGATTAATTGCCTTGCTCCTTTGCTTCCTGAAACCATTGCCTTGCTCCTTTGCTTTCAGAAACCATTGCTTTGTTCCTTTGCTTCCTGGACTCATTGACTTATTCCCTTGTCCCACTGGATTTCTTGCTTTGCAGTCATTGTGCTCACAGCATTTTGCTGGACTACTTGCAGCCAGAGGCTGCTGGAGGTGTGTGTGTGTGTGTGTGTGTGTGTGTGTGTGTGTGTGTGTGTGTGTGTTCCCTTTGCTCTGGGACTTCACATCAACATGAGAGTATTTGGGAGAAAGTTGGAGCAATAAAGGGGCAGTTTTAACTATCAGCTGATTGTGTTGCCTCTGTGCCTTGTCCCGAGTCATCACATAACCACTCAGAAGCTATCAATCATCTGTTATTTATTTATTTTATATGCCACCCATCTCAACTATCCAGAGTGACTCTGGGTGACTTACAATAATAAAAGGCCTAAATATAGAAACATGAAAATCATTACAATTTAAATGAACAGTTTTATGTCTTTAAAAGAAGGACCTGAGGCAGACATTCAACAACTAACAATGTTTAATTTAACAAGGAAACAGAATGGCCAGCTGATGGGCAACAGCTGATATCATCTGACAGCTTCCTTTTATAGTTTGCTGTCAGACAGCTCTGCAAATAGGAATGAACTCTGACTCTCACTCAAAGTGTGGACTGGATCGGGAACTTCTGTAGAACACAATACTCCTTTTCCCCAGCTAGGAGCATGTGTAGTCATTTAGGTAGGTGGGGCGTCATCTAGCTCACCCTGACCTATACAGTTCAGTTTGAACAGCTGAATGAAAAGGATCTGCTGTAGGACCCACAGTCTCCGGTAGAGGTGGCATTGGAGTTCTTGCCAGGGATGACTTGGATCTCTTGGGAAACCCTCAGATGGTAGGTCTGCTTCTGAGTATGGATCGTTCATCATCGTCTCGAACCTCAGGTCATTGGGCTCTGTGCTTTCTGGTCACCTTTCCTCTGCATGCTTGTTCCCCAAAAGGTGACCTGAGGATGTACTCCAACGACCTTTTAATTGGTCAATATGTTGATGCCATATTCTGCCATCCTGAAAACTTATTTTGTAAGACCTGGGGCCTGTAATAGTACCACTTGTCCTGGTACCCATAGAGGATTACCTCCAAATTCCTAACATTATCAGGATTGTCTACCTGGAAGGATCCAACCTTGCTATAAGAATCTAAAGGAATTGATGGTGCATAGCTTAGGTGGAGTCTGTCCAAATTATTCCTAAGCCTCCTTCCCAATAGTAATTCTGCTGGGGAATGATTCATCACCGCACTGGGGGTGATGTTCAGTGACAGTATTTGGCTAGGTTTGAATGCCAATTCTCACTACCCAGTCATCCTAAAACTTCTTTAGCTGACCTCACAGCTCTCTCAGCCTGACCATTCGCTGCCAGGTGATAAGGGGCTGTCAGAGCATGTCTGACCCCCTTCTTGGCTAAAAACAATTCAAAATTAGCTGCTATAAATTGTGGACCATTGTCCAACACAAGAATATCAGGGAACCCATGGGTTGCGAACAAACGCTCTAGTGCTTTGATCATGGCTTCCGATGTAGTCGTGTGCATGAAGGTTAATTCTACCCATTTGGAATAAGAGTCAAGTAAAATTAGGAATGTGCAGCCGTGGTAGGGGCCTGCTAAATCTATGTGGACCTGCGACCATGGTGACTTAGCTGATTCCCATTCTCCCAGACTGGCCGCTAGTGGGGCTGGTCTTGATAACTGACATGCTTGGCAGGTTTTGACCTTAGTTGTGATATCTGCATCTATGCCAGGCCACCAAACGTAGCTTCTTGCCAGTACGTACAACAAATGCTGAATTATTGGCACTGGGTAAGCATTGGTTTGCAGGGCCTTATTTATGGTACTCTTATAATCTGCACAAATTGTTATTGAACCATCTTGCTTGAGTGGTGTTACAATAGGGGTTTCCCATTTTGCAAAATCTATGGGCTCAAGAACCCCTTGGGATATTAATGTAACCAATTCTTCATCCACTTTTGGCCTTAAGGAAAAAGGGACTGTTCTAGGCTTTAACCTAATTGGTGCTATCTTAGGATCCAACGTGAATTAAATTGGAGTTCCTACATAGTGACCTAATTCTCCATTAAACGCATCTTTAAATTTATTTAACAAAATTTCTAGCTCCTGTCTTGAATGGAATGTATTCCAGTTACTTTTAGCCCCAAGGATTTAAACCAATCTAAACCTAGTAAACTAAGGTAAGGTGCTTTCTACTACTGTAAGGGGTAGGCACCCCTCAAATTCCTGAAATTGGATACCAAACTTGCCTGTCCCAATGACTGGAACAGAGTGCCCCTGATAGTCTCTGAGGAACAGTTTGCAGGGTTGAGCCATTTATTTGAGATCTTAGGAACTAACCTCTTTAAGGTGCCCCAGGAAACGATGGAGAGAGATGAGCCGGTGTCCACCTCCATCTGGCACTACTTACCTTCTGTAACATGAATTTTGTTAGTACATAACTGGTTAGAAAAGTTATTTAGTGATTCAGCATTGTAAGATGCCCTGGTAATGGTAAAGCATTCTTCTTTTTGTTTTTGTGGTCTTAGTTGAGGCTGTTATTGAGGAGGTTGATTAAAATTTCTGCTGGATCTGCACACCCTAGCCAAATGTCCTTTTTGTTGACATTTTTAAAAAATGACATTTCTAAATCTGCAGGTGGATCTTAGGTGGTTCCCACCACAACTCATGCAGCTCACTAGAGGCTCTATAGATTTATTATCTGGAACCCAGTTCTTTCGTTGAACAGTTTGTTGTCCTCTGAGGCAATTGATGTCTTCTCCGTTATCTGAAAACTCGTCTGAAAAAAGGTCATTGTAATGAACAGCTGCAATAGGTTTAGCCCCAGCAGTGCTTCTAGAGCCTTGTATTTCGGCCACAGAGAGAGTGGACATCTCTGCAGCTTGAGACTCTTCAATGGTTATTTTAAGAGTAAAATCACCATTGGCTAAAAGACGTTTCTGAAGTCTGAGGTCCCTCACACTGCATGCTAACTGATCTAGTAACATATCATCAAGATCTCAGAACCTACAATGGAGCACAGCTGTTCGGAGGGTGGCCATGTACATGTTGATGGTTTCTCCTTCAGCTTGGGTTCTTCTTCTGAATGCATGCCACCTCACGATCTGGGAAGGTTTTGGCGCATAATGATTACTGAGAATTTCTTGTAGGTCTTCCCAGAATACAGCCTTAACTGTCTGAGGCACCAACAGTGCCGCAAAAACTTAAAAAGTATGCTTTTTTTTTCTGTGATTCAAAATCTCTGTCAGATCAATGGCATCCAGAAAACAGTTAAAACAATTAATATATGAGTCTCAAGTTTCTGATGAGGGGTGGAAGCACAGGAATGACAGAGTGGACAACATTTTGTCCTTCAAAGAGGGAACAGAGTGATGGCGTCTTCAACTCTATTTATTTACCTCAGCTTTTAAATGCTGGATCCCATCTACATCACCAATTATATGTCTTTAAAAGAAGGTGCTGAGGCAGACATTCAACAACTAACAATGTTTAATGTAACAAGGAAACTTCCCTAGAATGCAATAAACAGCAGTTAAATAAAAGTTATCACTATCATTTCTTAGAATACAATGAAACTCTATTTGCTCTTGTCTCTTTGGGAATCTGAAAATACCAACTATTTTACTTTCTTTCTTCATCCTGGATGCATGAAGCCAATACAATTCTGTTCTCTGTTTCTGTATTATTTAACATATTGCCTGATAAAAAAATATTTGAGAGCTCCAAATCTTTCATATATTTGGATTGGCATTACAAAGGTATGGCTCCATTGTCAATCAAAAATGCCTCTTAAAAATGTATTAAATAATTCCATTCTTGAAACTCAATTCTGTTACAGTGAAAGATTTAGATTGGTCTGCCTTCATAGACTTGAGCATCTGATCGATCAGCAGGACTTTTGGGAAATTTGTGGATTAACCCTAAGCATTATCCTATGATGGACTTGTGGGAAAAAATCTCAGCTATTGTAAGTGTTTACTATATAAAATTGTTTAGGATAGAGATAAACAGTGCTATCACTTTTATTTTCCCCACATTTTTCCTCTTTTAATCTACAAAAAGCAAATTACATATGTTGGCAGGTTTATCGGGGGGAAAAAGCCCAAAACTGATACCAATCTCACCTCCAAATTACATAGGTACAGGTAATCCCAAACCAGTCTATGTCTGCCTGCATTGATAAAAAAAAGAATCTAAGTTACCACCACAAATTAGATTGAATATTAAGACTTACCTGCTTTAAAAAATGATTTCAAATGACTGTTTTTGAGTCCAGACAAGTGTGAGCATTTGTCTCCTATTAATTAAAGCAGACTGTCTTTTTTTCAGTCCACTTTAGAGTTTCTTGTGTAATTTTTTTTTAAAAAAGTGAAACTTCTTTGAAGGTGACATTAAAAATAATGAGCAGTTTCCTTAAAACAACAGCATGCATTTTCTCTGCCCTCCATGAAAACCTGAACAAAGTTGGGCTGCTTTAATGAATAGGAGAAAGTGCTGTGTTCAGCTAAGGTCTAAAGCCCTTCATCCAAATAATTTTTGAAGCATGCCTAGCCCTATTAAACATGAATTCTTCAGTTATAAATTTTTCATACATTATTTTTTTTCTAAATCTCATGTTCTTCCATCCTACATGTTGAAAAAAAGTAATGTTGAGTGGGGGAGGGAGATAAAGTATGTGTCGATGTTTTCAACCAAGGTGTTATGGCAAGAAAACTAGTCTCAAAACTCAATTTATCCTTCTAAAGCCAACCTTTCATTTCTAATATAGGCTCTGGATGAAGATAGATGTCAATATATCAGATAGCTGCTGTTTGTTGCTTAAGGACTCTAATGAAGGAAGAAATGCTCAGGGGTAGAAAGGAAAAACCTAGTGGTTTTATAGATAATGAATCAATAAGTTATCATGATGAAGGTGTCAGTGTTCCAACCACTCTTGTTTTGTTACTGTTTAATATTTGTAGATAAATTAGCATAATGTTATTGTTGTGATTTTCACCCAAGGATGATCAAGAAGAAGGCATATATTTGTAGCTCAAACAAGCATGAACAGTAATACCCAGCATAAAGGCTTCATAATCTTGAGAGGACTGCAAGCCTCTGGTTCTTGGCTTCATTCAAGCTCTTGGTATTTGTTCATTCTTTTCTATTCTGACTGCAGAATGACAAACATCTTATGATAAGTACAAATTATAAAGATTTCATTATTAAATCTAAACAGAAATAGTTGCAAAGCCATTTAGGATTCCAAAGGGAGTTCACATTTGTTCTGTGTCTCCTCAAAGTAGTACAGATAAAAGAAGAAAAATAACAGAGAATGGATTGAATCCCCTCATCCTCATTCCCCCAAATGGCTAGTTACACTATTATTTTTAGCACTTTTATGCTTTTTGTGTAAATTGCTAACAAGTTAGTTATAACATTTGCTGTTTTAAAGTAGATGTCTATTTGTGCATATTCAGTCATAATATAATTAGGAGATGATACATCAAAATCTGTACTTCTATTAATTGAAGGCATTAGATGTAATTTGATATTGATTTAGATCTTTCCTCAAAATCCATTTCTTCTTTTTCTTCCCAACAAATTCTGTCTGACAACTGTGCTTAATAATTTTGGACAAAGAACAACAGGCTTGTTTGTTGTGCACATAGAAAGACTTCAGCCAGGATTTCTAATAGAAAAATACCCTCACAAATTATGAAGTCTAACTGATGGGAAAGTTAAATGAAACTTCAGTGGTAATCCATGTTTGTGTTCCATGATTTATTTGTCTTTCCCTATAAGTTTATGCAGGAAGAAGGAAGGAAGGAAGGAAGGAAGGAAGGAAGGAAGGAAGGAAGGAAGGGGAAATGATTGTTGAAAAAAGTTATACTCCCCTGGCTTCACAATAATATAAAATATTTTGTTATGGTTCTCATGTCAGATATTTCACAGAGAAAGAAAGTAATCATTTTTGTGTTCAATGTTTGCAAAGCAACTAATCATATATTTCTGGGCAGTGTTTGATTATGATTTTAGGGGGGAATTATAAATTTGGGGGTAGAGATATTTAAGTTATATTTTCCACTTTTTTTTGTAAGTGCAGGCAATAGTCTAGCCCAATACTCAAGAATAGCACTAGAAAATAATTGTACAAGTTCTCTATCAATGGAATAGGCTGCCATGCGAAGTGCCAAGTTCTTCCTCTAGTAGCTTTCAAACAGAAATTAAATAATCATTTGTCAGACTTACTGTGGTGGATCCAGCACTGAGAAGAATGTTGCATTAAATAACTTGATACTTTAGAAAATTACATATTACTATAGAAAATTAAAAGCTCATTTTACATTTAAATAAATGATAATTGTATTATATAAAGTTGGGATAAAAATTATTAGAAGCTACCCAGAGTTGGTTAAGACTAAAGTAAGTAAGTAAGTAAGTAAGTAAGTAAGTAAGTAAGTAAATAAGTAAGTAAGTAAGTGTGTGTCTTGGAAATTAGTATATGTTCTATAAGAAATATGGCAGGAGAAAGTAAAGGATATGAGAGTAACAACAAAAAATAACAAATAATATGACAGATAATAACAGAGATCTTAAATCAAGAAAGCTTAAAAATAACTATTGGAGAATATGTCTAAATCTGCCCAGCATCAAAGGGTTACAAACAGTATACCTCTTTCTACCAATCCAATTGTCTAAGTATCTCAAATTTTGCAATTTTACCCAGAGAATAAACACATAAATGTCAGAATTATCCCCAAAGAGTATGCAGCACAGCAGATGGATATTGTGGGGTTTAGATTGTTAAAACAGAAAGGGATAAAGGAAAAAAGTCCCTTTGTCTCACCACAATTTATTTGATCCTCAACAAAGTACAAGATTATGACTCTAGATCTTGAGTGTCATGATTTATTTCTATCATTCTGTAGTATCATTTTAATCATGCATTTATTTCTTCTGCATTTCTTCCTTTCTTTTTCAAATTATTTTCATCCTTATTTTATTTTAGTATGTTTTTTATTTTCTGTTTCTTTTTGTATATTAGCAATATTGTACATTGTTGCAATAACATATATTCTTTAAAAGCCATAAACATATAAAATAGTATGCCACATTGCAATATATTTAAACAGAAGTAGGATTAATGATATATTGTATCTTGTTTTACTCTGAATTGATCAGTTGTTTTTATGAGTTATGATATGCATACTGATCCATTCAAATTTATCATTTTTCCTATTTTTATGAATTGAATTTACTTAATCACTAAATTCATGTTTTCTTGAGTATGTAAGAAATGTCACTGTTCATTAGAAATTCAGTTTCATTGCTTATCAGCTAAGGGAAAAAGGGATTTTCAATCTGGCTTCCTTAGTCTCGAGGGAAAACACATCATATGTTAATGTCTTATTAAAAGATCTTTGATGTTTGATGTTCTTGCTTGGAGAAACTTATCTTTGGGAATGGTTTCCATTTTTTTGAGGGAGGGGGGGAAAGGGATTGCTTTTTTTTTTTTTTAATCTTCTGTGTAACAATCCATCACTGGTTACCTTAATTTCATTCCACAGTTCAAGATGAAATGTTTGAATTCAAATTTATCAGTTACTGTTGTTTATTATTGTTGTGGTGGTCTCATAGTCAGCCAGATATTTAGAGTGGATTTTTCATTTGGACCCACCTATTGAGTCCTTCCCAAAGACCTGGGATAGGTAGATGTTATTGTTTGATAGTATTAAAGGTATTGTCATAGGATGTAAACTATTTCAGGTTGTAAGCTATTCCTATTGCCTGTTGCAATTGATTGGTGGTGATTTTGTCAATGGTATTCAAGTAGTGCTCTAAATATTTTGGAACTGTACCTAAGGAACCTATTATCCATTTTTGCACAATCTAGTATCTTTCTGACTATCTCTTCATCTCGTGGTATATCTTCAACCAAGGCACCTATTATTCTTAGTGCTATCTTTGCTTTCTTTTGCCACAGTCACTTTTCTTCTATTTGCAGGTCATTGTATTTTGTGATTTTTACCAGATCTTTCTCCTTTATTATGTTCCATTATCCAGACTTTTTTGTTTTTCTTATTGACAATTGTTAAGTCTGAGATGTTATGTGGCAGGTGTTAGTCAGTTTGAGTTCTAAAGCCTCGGAGCATTTTAGTTTCTTCTATTTTCTAGACCCATCGGTTGTTGCTTGCAGACAAATGGTATTTTTTGCAGATATTCCAATGCACTAATTTGACTACTTTGTTAAGCCATTGTGTGTAGTGAGTCTGTGTGATCTTCTTGCAAAAGCTCACTTGATGGTCCACTTTTCACTTATGTTTTCTAATTTCTGGCTTTGTACTATAATTTAAATATAACCGTTTTCAGTTTTTTTCAGAATACTTTACTTTGTACAGTTAAACTCATCATAGACATCATCTTCTGAGTCTGTTTATTTGCAATGCTCTATGGTGAGTGATGGACATAGATCCTGGGAAACAGAGATTCAGCAGAATTTCTGAAATGGACCAAAATGTCATTTCCTAAAACACATGTATTTCACCTGACTAGCTGAATTGATTTCTTACTTAAATTGATTTGTTGTTAGTTACTCATCTACTCCCCTCCCCCAATTCTACTCTATTTGATCCTACAACTGCTAATGCAATTAAAATAAAAGTGGCATTATAGTGTTATGTATTTCCTGAAAATTAGGTGATGATTTTCTATAGCAATAGCACTTAGACTTATATGACACTCCATAGGGCTTTACAGCACTCTCTAAAAGATGTACAATATAAGCATTATTTGCATATTGCCTCCAACAATCTGGGTCCTCACTTTACTGACCTCAGACCGATGGAAGGCTGAATCAATCTCAAGCCCTGTCAGGATCGAACTCCAGTGCAGGCAGAGTTAGCCTGCAATATTGCATTCTAACCACTGCACCACCAGACTCATTTTCTATGGTCAGGTAAAAATGACACTGTAGCATTTAATTTTTGTTTTATGTGCAGAAATATATAGCAAGTCAAGAAACAAATCAGTTTTAAAGAGGAAGAGAGGGGAAAATGAAAGAAATTACAGAATTACTACTGTGTGTAGATATCAGTATGATTGTGTGATAATTTTTAACAAAGAGTGGCTACTGTTGAACAGTTTTACAGTGGTAGCAATGATGCAACAAATCATTTCTATGATTCCTAGAGGTCAGAAAAATTTCAAATGTTATTTATATTTGCTGGACAATAACAAAAATATTGACTTTATTAAATGTTACTTTTTTCTCAGTGATATTATTTGTTTAAGGTAAATCATGAAAGAGTTGATGCAAGCATTCACTTTTATGTCATTGAGAATGTATATTTCAATCATGACATTTTGCCTACAATTTCTTTGGGAAGAATAGACAGACAATTGTAAAATCCTTCATGTTTAATTTCATTGGTTCAAGATAGAGAATTTGTTGTGATGACCTTCAGTTACAAACATTAGAGAGATTTTTTAGGTCAGATGTTATTATATTTGAACAACAGAAGTACTTAGATGATGATTTAATGACTATTCCTTTTATAACATATACCATATCCTCTTATTGGGCAAAACTGAAAATTTGATTAATGTATCATTGTGCAATAGATCTGTTAATTTAACCTTTTTGTTACTCTAGGATATTTTTATGCAGACTTTCTTTTGGGATGACTATTAATAGTAAAAGTATTTATTTTGACTTTGAGTACAAGAAAATTATGCTTTTTATAGTTCAATATCTTCACTTAAGACAAAGTAGGGAGCATTTTCCTTTTGAATTTTATTGTATTCCAAATCCCATACACCCTGAAAATTTGCCATCAGTTGGAATTCATGTGAGTTGGAGTAGAATAAGAGTCATTGGGCTATAGTTTTCTTATCCCCTAAGAAATAATCCTAAATCCTTTTTCATGGGTAACATATAAGTTACATTAAATGCAGAGAGTGCAGTTGGTCTATTTTTTGTATTGCTTTAAGAAAAATGTCCAAGCCTCACTAAGGAAATGGCTTATTGAATGGATGGAAAGGTCTAAAACTTTCTCCTAATGCATGCTTCTATTCCTCCCTTTCTATCTAAGGCAGACTTCTAAAATAGAGCTGAAAACATGTCCAGTATGCACAATCAGGCACTTTTTTGTGTGCATTCCACTCCCACTATTTTAGGAAAGGGGGGTTATTTCAGAAAACAAGGATTAGGGGAAACTTTAATAGTCTTTGTTTTACAGTCTAAGATCTGATTGTGATCACATTATTACTTTATAGTGAAAAGCAAAGAGACATTCAGCTTCTCAAGATAAATTTCAACGAACCTCATTTGATTCTATAATTATAGGATGGAGATGAGAGTCAAGTAATAATTCTGCAAGCATGCTATTGCTATGGATGTTTTATAGGATATCTTATTTTAGATCTGCTATATCATAGGACATAGAAGAAGGCTCTGTTGGAGTCTTAGAAAAGATTTCTGCACATTCCCTTTAGACAGCAAAAGTGACAGAAAAGCAAGTACTGGAACATATTTATTTATTTTATTTATTTGACTTATTTGCCATACATCTCACCTTGACATATTCCTAGAAGGCAAATACAAAATCAGACATATTTCTAAAAGACAAAACCACAAATTTGCATTTTATTTATTTTGGCCACGTCATGCAATCAAATTCAGTGGAAAGGCGGTTATGCCCAGATTGGTCAGATACCAGCAAAGCAAGAACATAAAGCAATCGAAAGAAGCAAGATAAAAAAAAATAGAGAGAAAACTGGTCCATAAACCTGCCAAAATTGGACACAATTGAAGGGCTAGCATTATCATATCACAGAAGAACTGACAATTCAGAGGTCAGTTTGGAACTGAAAGCAGTATATTTGCTTGCTAACTTGTTAGGAATCAATATTGCAAATCCAGCCCTTCGTAGAATATAGATTGAAAGAGACCATAGGAATAAAATTAAAATATCTCCATAATTCCACACATCCAAACTTGTCAAGAAGAGCTCTTATATTCCACAAAGAGCTCTACTCTACAACTTAGATTCTACAATTTCAAATTTAAATAAAGCAAATTTAGAGATTAAGGAAGAAGATAGATATTCTACAGAGGGAAAGATCTCTGCTTTGAAGAAAAAGAAGTAAGAGGTGGTATTAATCAGAGACTGTTTACTAAGATGAACCAAAGAAGCAGGCTGTCAGCTAGAGAACCAATTAAGAAGGTACTGCATGTCTCAAATTGACAAAATCAGTAACATACAAACAAAATGCATATAAAATGTTCTATAGCTGGCATTTATCCTCTTCGAGATTAGCGAAAATGTATCCTAAAATGAGTTCTATATGTTGGAAAAGTAAAAAAAAAGAAAGAGGGAACATATTATCATATGTGGTGAACCTGCCCAGAGGCTCGAAAATACTGGCTCAAAATCCAAAATTGGCTACAGGAAATCACCAATGAACAATTAGACCTAGAACCAGAACTCTTCCTATTGAGGATCTTCAAAAAAAATACACAAAGAGTACAAAATACTTATTATTACACATATTGACTGCTGCTAGGATTGCCTTTGCCCAATGTTGGAAACAGCCATAGACACCTGTAGAGGAACTGGTTATGCAAAAAGTTATGAATTGTGCTGAAACGGATAAACTAACGCTGAGTTTAAAAGATAAGGAAGTTTCAATATTTTATAAGGTATGGGAACAATGGTATAGCTGAATAGATCAGAGATAGATTAAGGATAGGTAATCATTAAATATAGAATATAGATAGAATAAGAATATAATTATGCACAAATTAATACCTGTAAATATAATTATGCACAAATATTTTTTTTGCTTATAATGTTAAGTTTACTTATTGTGTTAAATATACTTTGGAGTCAAATTAGAACCTTAGTTCATCAGCCACGTGAAGTCATTCAAGCTGTTTTGCAACAGATAATGGGATACATATAAAAAACAATCTCATTTGATTGGGTAGAAGCAATATACTATACCTGATATATTGGCTTCTTTTCCTTTGCTAAAAAAATTGCTTGTTTTAACATCTCTACCACTTGAAGTGTGATGCAAAATTTTCTCTTAAGATTTCTAGAAATGGTCAGCTAGAATAAATGTTAATTAGCTTTGAGGGAATTCAGTCAAATCCCTGTCCGAAATGTCTAGGCTGTATGCATCTGTGCATGCGTGGTCTTGCTCTGTTCCCAGCTATCACTTGCTCTATTTTTCTGACATTGTATTTTTATTGTGTATTATTTTATTGTGGAAAAGTTAAGATAGTTTAACAACTGTTTATTATTTTTAAGTCAGCTCATTCTATTCATTGTGACTGAGACAGATCAGTGACATAAGAAATCCCAAATATGATTCACTAGGTGCATTTCGTCAGATTCAATAATGATAAATTAAAAATAATCCACATAGATTTATTAATGCAAAGATAATTGTTGACCAGGGCTAATGCTACCAGGTTTGTTTTCCTAACCTTTAATATATTAAACAATGATTCACAGTGTTGGGACTCTCCAGAAAAGAAAGTTTAAAAATCTACCAACCATTAATTCATCGTGGTCATTGTAATTTTTATAAAATACATTTTCCTCAAGAAAAGGTTTAATATATATGGAAACTTTATATCATTTCAGAGCATTTTAAAAAACTTCATGAGATCTGCCTTTTGAAAATAATTTGCCTGCAAAATAGTTACCTGAAAAAAAAGTGTCTCAGCACAATTGTCCTGAATTATTATTATTATTATTATTATTATTATTATTATTATTATTATTATTATTATTATTATTATTATTATTATTATTATTCACAGTATTATTAGTTGTTAAAAGTTTACAAAATTTTTATCGTTAAAGATTTCATTTCCTCTTGTCCTCATTAATAAGCAGGGATTGGGCAGACAATAATCTGAAAGAGGATGAGCATCAAAATAATACATATACACACCTGAACACATAAAATAATCATAGCAAGCAACTTTACAGCCTTCTATTTAAAAGAAAAAAGAAAAAGAAATACTCCTGTTCCAATGGATGCTCTATCTAACCAACCTGAAGACTAAGAAATCAACAATTTGTTTTTATTGCAGCCTGGACGGTATTATTATTATTATTATTATTATTATTATTATTATTATTATTATTATTATTATTATTATTATTATTATTATTATTATTATTATTTTGTTATTGTTATTGTTGTTATTGTTATTATGCACAAAAATGACAGTATACACAGCAGAAAAAAAAAAAAAACGCCAGATAACTATGCTGAGTTTCGTATCACAAATCACTAGTCGAATACTTCCCAAGTGTTTAGGACTGCATGATGTATCGGCGGATTATGCAAGCAGATCCCAGTAAGGTGGCCTTCTGCAGCTGACCAATGGTGATCTTGTCAGTGCCAATTGTTTTTAAGTGCTTGCCTAGGTCTTTAGGCACGGCACCCAGTGTGCTGAGTACCACTGGAACCACCTGCACTGGTTTATGCCAGAGTCTCTGCAGTTCAATTCTCAAGTCCTGATATCTGGTGACTTTTTCAAGTTGTTTCTCATCGATTCTGCTATCACCAGGTATGACAATGTCGATGATTCACACTTTTTTCTTCCCCACAATTGTGATATCCGGGGTATTGTGTTCCAGAACTTTGTCAGTCTGTATTCGGAAGTCCCACAGTAGTTTTGCATACTCATTTTTGACCACTTTTTCAGGCTTATGATCTCAGCAGTTCTTTGCTACAGGCAGATGATAGTTGTGACACAAGTTCCAGTGGACCATCTGAGTGACTGTGTTGTGACATTGTTTGTAGTCAGTCTGAGCTGTTGTCTTGCAACAGCTCAGTATGTGATCAATGGTTTCATCCGCTTCTTTGCAGAGTCTCCATTTAGGGACATCAACAGATTTTTCTATTCTGGCTTTGATTACATTCGTTCTGATGGCTTGTTCTTGGGCTGCACGAATCAGGCCTTCTGTTTCTTTCTTCAGTGTTCCGTTGGTCAGCAATAACCAGGTCTTTTCCTTATCTACTTTTCTTTTCAAGGAACTGTTACACCAGCTGTCAGCCCAAGTTTGCATTGCTGTTTTCCTACATTGATTCTTGGTTTGCTGCACTTTGAACAGCTTCCTCTTGTTGACCTCCATCAAAGCTGGTTCAACACTGTCTTTCACATAATCTGCCAGAGCGTGCTTCTCTTCTTCAACTGTCTGCTTCACTTGCAAAAGTCCTCTGCCACCTGCTTTTCTGGGCAACTATAACCTGTCAACATCACTACGCGGGTGCAGCACATAGTGTATGGTCATCAGTTTTCTTGTTTTCCTATCCAAGCTGTCCAGCTCTGCCTGTGTCCAGTTTATGATCCCAGCAGTATATCTGATGATGGGTATGGCCCAGGTATTTATACCCTTGATGGTGTTTCGCCATTCAGTTTGCTTTTTAGAAGTTTTCTGACACTTTGTGTGTATTCTTTGCTGACCACATTTTTCACTTGTCTGTGCTTGATATCATCCAGCTGCAGTATGCCCAGGTATTTGTAGGCTTCGGGTTGGTGGCACTTGATGGTTTGTCCATTGGGCATTTCAATTACATCACTTTGTACAATTTTCCCTTTCTTCAGTGCCACTGTGGCGCATTTGTCCAGGCCAAACTCCATGCTGATGTCAGTGATGAAAATTCAAACTGTATTGGTCAGTGATTGGATTTCAATTTCTGATTTTCCATATAACTTTCAGATCATCCATGTCCAGCAGGTAAGAGATTTTCTGTGAATTTTTAGCAGTTTGATAACCCAGGTTAGTTTTCTGTAAAATTGTTGACAGGCGATGATGAATAGCAAAGGTGACAAAGAATCACCCTGGAAAATCTTTTGATGTTGACCAGTCTGTAGCTTTCACTTCCAATAAACAGTTCTGTTTTCCAGTGCTTCATCACATTTGCTATGAAAGTACCAATTCAGTTGCATATTCAGATGACATCCAGGCACTTAATGATCCAGCTGTGCGGTAGTGAATCAAATGCTTTCTTGTAGTCAATCCAAGTTGTATGCAGATTTGTTTTTCAGCTTTTGCAGTTCTCTAAAATCATTTTGTCAATCTGGAGCTGATCTTTTGTGCCTCTGCTTCCTCGTTTGTTTCCTTTCTGCTCTACTGTCAAGATGTTATTTGCTTCTAGGTAGTCCTGGATCCTGTCAGCTATGATGCCAGTCAGCAGCTTGAACAAGGTTGGCAGAAACGTTATTGGCCTGTAATTTGCAGGTGTTGCCCTTTTTGCTGGATCCTTCTGTATCAAGTAGGTTTTCCCAGCTGTTAACCATTCATTGCTGTTTCCTGTCTGCAACATCTCACTGAATTGTTCGGCCATTTTTCCATGCAGGCTGGTCAGGTATTTGAGCCAAAAGCCATGCAGTTGATCTTTGCCAGATGATGTCCAGTTCTTGACTTTTTTTCATCCTGTTGCTTATCATTTCAGTAGTTATTTCCAGTTGGTCTATTTTGTTCTTGGAGAATTTCATCTCAAAGTCTCTGATCCACCCAGCATTTTTGTTGTAACATTTCTCAGTCTCCCATAGGTCTTTCCAAAACTGAGTTGTTGCTGTTTTTTCAGGTTTTTCAATTTTCGTATCTCCCATCTGATTCAGACTCTGATAGAACCATCTTTGTTCTGATTGGAACAATTGATTTTGTTTGTACTGGATGATTTTGGCTTTGTATCTTTCCATTTTTCTTGCTGTTGCTGTTATCTGCTGCTTCACAATTTCCAATGCTTCATCATTTTTTCTTGTGCTGAGCCCATATTTTTTTATCAGATGTTTCTTGATCTTGCTGTTCTTCAGCTTTTTCTTCTGCAAATGCTTCAAGTTGCTTGCATCTGCTCGCAGGCTCTTGATTTTCAACTCCAACCTGATTTTCCACTGAGGTTTTCCAGTTGATTTTCTAGGGGGCTGCAGCTGTTGAATCCCCAGTTCTTTTGTTACTATGACTGCTGTACTGTAGGCTGATTTGTTTGTTCAATTGATGTTATCTGGACTGCTGCAAGTGCATAGTTCACATCTATCATCAATGGCGCCAAATATTTTCTAGGCACAGTATTCAATGCTGGGAGCCTTCTTCTTTCTGCATTTGTTGCAGCATGTGCCAAAATTTTAGCTTTCAGTTCTTGCTGCCTGGCATTGAGCACTCCTGGTGTTTCAATGATGACTTCAGGCTCTTGCTGATCCTGTTTTTGCAAAATATTTGTATTTTCTTCGAATTCAGGCTGTTCAGTTGCTTCAGATGTTATTGGAGTATTTTCTGCTGCAACTTCAGCAGTCTTCTGTTCAGCAGTCTGTGTTCCCGTTTCACAATTTTTCCGTATTTCTTCAAGTTCAACTTCACTGAGCACTTTGTTCCGAGTGATGAATCATCGTTGATCAGCTAATTGTAATTCAGTTATCCTTGAGTCTGGGTATTCTTGTTTCCATAACTTGTACATCCTTTTTTGATAGCCTCGTTTTTCTGGTTCTGCTTTGTAGTAGCATATCATTACAGTGCAGTTCTCTGACATGGTGTATTTCTGCGGCTTCTGAGGTTGTTCAGCTTCCAGTAGCCCTGCAAGCCCATGCCCTGGTTGCTCAGCTATGGGACCCGTGGCCTGTAGCCCACTTGTCAATGGATGCGCAGGTTCCCAAACACCAGACGTGGCCCTTTTTAACCCAGGTGATGACCAAGTTGGTATAGGCTTTGTTCGGTTGTGTTTCACCATGATTCATTGCATGGGTTGTTGGGTGCACTCAGTTCTGCTCCTCGGCCTAGACCTCTCTGACATGGTTGGACCTGCTGGTAGTTTGTATTACCACCAGCACAGCTCTCAGCTTCATTGGAACAGTTAAGCCCCCCACCATGCCAAGGCGGCACCCCATGGGGGATGATGATTATTATTATTATTATTATTATTATTATTATTATTATTATTATTATTATTATTATTATTATTATTATATAAATTGCAAAGCATTTATAAAGATATGCTTTAGAAAGTATCCAAACAGACATGGAAAAGTCAGTTAGAGAACAAACCTATAGAAGAGGATTTCAAGAAGCACAGGACTGAAAGGGACACCTGCATTGCTTGGTCCCCACTCAAGCAAGCTTTGGTCACAGGGTATCAGAAGCAACAACTTCTTCTTCTTCTTCTTTTTCTTCAGCGTTTGTCTCTTGCCTGGCGAGGTCCGTTAATGTCCTTGAGTACTGCTTCCATGCCTCTCATCTGCCACGTATGTCGGGTCTGCCTTCGCGATCTCTAGATCGGCCTTGATCGTGTCCATCCAGCGTTGCTTAGGTCTACCACGCGGTCGCTCCTCCAACAATCACCTTCATCGCAGATTTGATGATGGATTCTTCCTGGCGCGACTCACATGGCCGAACCATCGAGCCGGACTGCCTCATGACCGTGGGGATGGGCACGACGTTGAACCGTCTGGCGCACTTCTTCATTCCTGATGCGATCGAGTAGGGTGAGGCCTACCGACCATCGGAGCATTCGCATCTCCATTGTCTGGAGTCTGCTTTCGACTTCTTTGGTCGTCGGCCAGCACTCTGCGCCGTATATGGCCTGGGCGCACCACAGAGTTATAGATTTTCGCCTTCAGGCACATCGGCATCTTCTTGTCACAGAGGACGCCCGTGACGGACTTCCATTTGCCCCACGCTGCGTTGATCCTGGCTGCCACCTCAGTTTGTAGTAGGCCTTCTTCCCCAAGAGTAGTTCCCAGGTACTTGAAGGTGGAGGCGCGGTAGCTCCTGCCCGTTCACGTGGATGGAGCCTGTCGCTTCGTTGTCAGTGGTCAGGTATTCGGACTTCTTTAGGTTCAACCGGAGCCTGAACTGCTCGAGGCGGTCGTGCCACTGTTGGACTAGGTGCTCGAGTTCAGCCTTGCGCAGGTTGGCCAGGAACACATCATCGGCGTAGAGCAGCGTCCATGGGGCGGGCGTGTGCAGGTCGTGTGTAATTGTGTCCATCACCAGAATGAACAGCAGTGGTGAGAGAGCAGAGCCCTGGTGTACGCCGACGGTGATATTGAACTCCTCTGATATCCCAGCTGCCGCTTTACACGGCTTTTGTGACATCTGTATAGGAGTTGGACCCATTGTACGAGTAGCTCGGGCACGCCGTGATCTCGCAGTGCGTACCAGATGAGATCGTGCGGGACTCGGTCGAAGGCCTTTTCCAAGTCCAAGAAGGCGGTGGAGCGGGATTTTCTTCTCTCTGAGCCTCCATCAGCATCCGCACACCGAAGATGGCATCGGTGGTGCCGCAGTTCTTGATGAATCCGGCCTGGTTGACGCTGATGTCGATGATGTCCCGAACGCGCTTATCGAGGACGCGCTCAAGATCTTCATAGTGTGTGACAGTAACCTGACCGGTCTGTAGTTGGAGCAGTCCGCTGGGCTGCCCTTTCCCTTCCAGATCGGAACAGTGGTGCTGCGGTACCAGTTGTGTGGCACTATTCCCGTGGAGACGATGTTGTTGAACAGCTCGCACAGCCACAATGCCGAGCCCGGTAGTGCCTTTTCCAGAAGTCGGCAGGGATGTCGCCTGGTCCTGTTGCCTTACCGCTTTTCATGGCCTTGATGGCGCCGGTGACCTCGCTGGCGTGAATGCCTGAGACTGGGCCTTCGACGGGTCACCTCACGGGTTCGTGGGTGTGGAACTCCTCGGTGGAGATCTTCTCGAAGTATTGCCGCCACCTCTCGGCAGCGCCTTCTGGGGTTGACGATCAAATTTCCCCTTTCGTCGTTGATCCCATGAAACTGGTCAATGTCCAGGGTCTTCCTGTGTCTGCTTTTGGCTAGGCGGTAGATCTCATTCTCGCCTTCTCGCGTGTTCAGCTTCTCGTAGATGTCGCCGTAGTGGAGCTTCTGGCTGTCGCTACTGCTTTCTTGGCTGCCTTTTTGGCCGCTTTGTACTCGCAGAGCTTCGCTGGTCTTGTCCTGAAGAAAGGCCTTGTAGAGCCGTTTCTTCAGGTGCACGGCATCTTGTACTTCCGGTGTCCAGAGCCATGTATCTCGTTCGATGCGTCTCAGAAGCAACAACTATATTAGTAGTATTTAAGTTTTATTAAAAGAGACAGCCAAGAACATTTATGAATATTGCAGAAAAGAATACAATACAAGGCAAATGCAGGCAATCCTTCACTTACAACAGTTCATTTATTGACAGAGTGAAAGTACCACAGCACTGAAAAAAGTGACTAATGAACATTTTTCACACTTATAACCATTACAACATTTTCATGGTCACATGATCAAAATTTGGGCACTTGGCAACTGACGGATATTAAGGACAGTTTCAGTGTCCCAGGGTCATTTGATCACATTCTGCGATCTTCTCACAAGCAATGTCAATGTGGGGAATCCGGATTCACTTAACAACTATGTTATTTACTTATCATAAGTGCAGTGATTCACTAAACAACCTTGTAAGTCACCTTAAGCTGCCATGTGCAAGTAGGCAGAAATATAAATATAAATTTTCTAAATAAATAAACTGTGGCAAGAAAGGTCATAAAATGGAACAACATTCCCGTAACAAGTATTTCACTTAGCAATAAAAATGTTGTGCTCATTTGTGGTTGTATGTCAAGGTCTACCTTGTAAAGAATATTCAAAAATACAAGTTTGCAATAAGTCATTGAAAAAAAAAACCACTTATGCTTCTTCTGCCAATCAGGGAAATCTAAAAAGATAATACCCAGCACACTGGTTCCAAAACAACAAAAAAGTAATGCCTTTCTGATTAGGTCCGATTAGGTACTAAAGTTTCATCCCATGGAAGTTCCTAACAACTTATAGAAGCTCTGAACTACTATTACTCACTCATATTTTTGCCAATTATAAGACCATGAAGGTTCAAGGTTATGGATTTCTGCTAAAGAGCTCTTTGGAATATAAGCAGTATTTGTTTATATTAGATAGTGATGAAACTGTCTCACAGTTAAAGATTATCCCTTTTCCAGGGTTTTTTATTATTATTATTAAACATGAGAAAGATTATCCTATTGTACACAAGTATCCCAGGAGGACAGAACTGAAGGAAATATAACCCAAGTTATAATCCTTTAATGATTAAAATAAATGTTTGCTATGGTACTGCATATTCAAACTTCATATGGTAATATGAAATTCATTTTATCATACTCCTAGAAGAAAGAGGTACACATTACTAACCATTCCTCCTAACCTATCTTCCAGTGAAATCACCAGTACCACAGCACCTTTATAAAATCCAGTATGATGAAAAAGCATCAAAAACAGGTCTACACGATGATGGCTCAAAGCTTCTATAAGCTAGTTAGAAACTAGAGACTAGCTGCTTTGCAAGCTGCTCTGGTTACTATTCAGATTTAAAATGAATTTCATGGTGCTGGTCATTACCTATAAAGCCTTTTGTAGTACAGGTTCTGGTTATCTATTACAGAACCTCCAGTCTAGGTTATGTTCTGTATCCAACAAGATCTGACAGGCTCTCTGAGTTCCTTCACTTCAGTCATGCAATTTGGTAGGACTGAGGAGATATGTCTTCTCTGTCACCATGTTTGCCCTGTAGAATTGTGTCCCCTTTGAGATTTGGATAGTCCTGATTCTGCCTGCCTTTTGAAAGGCTTTGAAAACAAGGATTTTCTCCCACACAATGCTCAGAAGATTTAATGATCATCTTGACAGTTTCCATTGCTTCGGCTTCTTTGTAGTTCTCTCTGATACAGTACGTTTTATTGAATGTAATGTTTATTATTTACTATTTTTAATTAAGTGCACAATGAATCATACATTGATTGAATAGTTGATCTAAGTAAATATGCACCCCAATTCCTCAGCTTTAGAAACTTTCCACTCCCATCATTAATTTTTCCCAGGAATTTCTAAATTGATTGTGTTGCTCTCAAATAGAATCCCTAATAAAATAGGATTCATAACTCTGGCACAATTATGCTAATGTCTCTATTCATATTCAGCTGAATGTGAGCAGAAACACTTTTAAGACTTTCTTTTCAATGTAGGAAAAATCGTATATGAAGGAAGATAATACTAGGCTGGTGTATTCTAAGGAAATGCTTACCCATCCTCAGCACAATAATCTAACTGAACGCCCATGACAATCAATGTTTCTTCTAATTTTAAAATTAGGAAGGATATGCATGCAGCCTTTGTAATCTTAATGCCTGTTCTGTCAGTTTGAGGCTGTATTGTTCTCACATGTACTATTGAGCTAATTATAATCAGTCATCAATAATTTGAAAGTCAATCCCAGAAAGACAGAAGAGATTTTTCAAAGGAAATCAGTGCATGCAGACATCCTAACGAAAATGACTTGAAGCAGTTCAACAAAAGAAGCACAGAGAATACATAGGGATTCACCAGCTTTCTTAGGTAGGATTGTTAAGAGTCTCCCACAAAACTTGAACTCTCATAACAAGCAGCTGCTTTCTGGCAGCTTCAGAAGACAGTGCTTAAGGAGACTCATGAGTGTGACAAAAAGTTGGCAAAATTGATTGGTATTTCAGGTTTAGTGGTCTCTGGTGAGCATTCCTGAGTTTCTCTGTCTGATTTTGATGAAGTGTTTTTATTTGTCTGTCTACCAAGAGAATATGGGCAAATTTGAAATAGAGAAGCAGGTCTTCTGTTTAGTTTTATCAGGCACCACTTAGCTGTGTTATAATTTATTTTCCAGAAGAATGAAATTTCTCATGAGGGTTTGAGGCTAACAGAGTTATAGCGCAGATGGCTACTGCTCAAATCCTTGTCTATAGACAGCTGTTTCTTACTTTTGGTGGAAGAAAGAAAGAAAATAAGAAAAAGCCAGCTATTCTGCTTTAAAAGCTGCAGAATGGGCTTGTTTTGTACCCAGACTTGCCCAAAATTATAAGGAGTTGCTGTTTGGCAGGCTACATATGAAAATTGGATATGAGTTACCGGTGAGGAACTCCTACAGCTACAGTACTTAGCACTTAAAAAGGATTGAAATAACTCTCTAGTGTGTCTCCAGGACAAACAGTCAACATGGCTGACATTGCCTTGTTAAATATAACAGAGCTGAGTTCCTTTTATTTGTTTCAGAATTGGCTGGGTAAAGTTTCCCTAGTAGGACACAACACCTCTGCTTATCTCTCTTTCAATTGTTTGGCTCATTCTTACCTTGACTTTATTTAATACTAAGGTGAAACTGATTATAGTAGTTCTCTGGGTAGTTTCACTTTATTTCCTCAGAATTATGTGATTAACAAGCCAAGAGCATGAAGCCAAAAGGTCGGAAGTTATTGTTGATCATTATTACTGTTGGTTTTTTTTAAAAAAACAACAACATTCAGTGTAGATATAGAAAACAAATAAAATAATATCCCCCTTTTCTTTCTTAGACTACCCACCCTCCAGTTTTAATTCCATCTGAATTTGGGGAAATCTCCTCAGTCAAATAATTAGGAAACATAAATATAAATTTCTAAGTGGGATGTATAATAGGATTCATAATAAATTCATAATATTTTGAAACAGTATGTTATTGTCTTTTCAGAAAAAGAAAATAAGTGTGCAATTGTTGAACAGTTGTCTTTCAGTCACCTGATGAGTTGCAATGTTTTATTTTCAGCAACTTAACCAGCAAAGACAATGCTTTGAAAAGTATCCAGTCCTAAAATGACTAAATGTGGGTTTTGGTACACTGACTTCACAGCAGAAATATTTTAAAAAGCCAGTTTTTGCAGAGGTAAAGCTATACTGATTCTAGATTTTCTAGAAGAATATTAAATGTATAGAAGACACACAAACACACACACACACAAGCACACACATACCCCCTTTACAAATGAGGTTAAAAATAGTGAAATTAATTCAAAAGGAGATACTAGAATGCATATGGGTTGATATAAAAGAAAAAAAAAGAATGGCATTGTCATAGGTATATACTAGAGGCCACCCAACCAAACAGAAAAAATAGACATACTTTTTGCTAACAAATTAAAGAATTCATGTAGGAAACATACTGCAATAGTAATAGGGAACTTTAATTACGCTCACATCAACTGGAGACTAAATCTGCATCGAGTGAGAAATCGAACAGGTTCCTAACCAACCTAGCTGCCAACTTTGTTGTCCAAAAATAGAAGAGGGAACTAGAGGAACAGCCATACTGGACTTAATTCTTACTAATAGAGAAGAAGTGATAGAGGGAGTTGAAATTATGGAACTTTGGGTGAAAGTGACCATGTCATATTGGAATTCAATATAATGCAAACATAAGCAGTAGAACATAATCATACAAGAGTCTTAGAGTTTTGAAAGAGCTGATTTTTAACAAACTGAGAAACACATTGGGAAAGATTCCTTGGATGAAAATCCTAAAGGGGAAAACAACTCAAGAAACTTGGGAAACTATGAAAAATATTATCATAAAAACCTAGACCAGCACAAAACCAATGAGAAAGAAAAACAAGAAATCCTAGAAGAAAACAGCATAGCTGCACAAAGATCTCTCTGAAGGACAAAAATGACAAGTACAAAAAATAGAAAGAGGTGCAGATAACTAAGGCAGAATATCATCCGACAGCCAGAATATGCAAAGATGAAGTTAGGAAAGCAAAGGCTCAGAATAAACAAAGACTTGCAACAAAAGTCAAAGATAATTTAAAAAATTATTTCAACATATAAATATAAAGAAACATAAATATCAAGAAAAAGTTGAGGAAACAGTTGGTCCACTAAGAGAGAAGATAACAAGAAAGTAACAGGTAGTAGTCTCTCTCTCAGAGCTGCTTAACTCATTCTTTGCATCGATCTTCATGCAAAAAGAAACCATAGCCCAACCTACCAAAAACATAACAGTAAAAGACAAACTAGAAATAAAAATTAAAATAAGCAAGAAAATGGTCAGACAACAGCTGTCTGATCTTGATTAATATAAATCATGAGGACCTGACAGATTACATCCCAGAGTTCTAAAGGAGGTGGCAGATGTCATCTCAGAACCATTGTACCATGTCTTTCAAAAATCCTGGAGCACCAGGGAACTATCTCGGGATTGAAAAATAGCTGATGTGCTTTCCATTTTCAAAAAGGTTGATCAAAATCTACTTCTTGGTAAACTAGAAAAAGGTGGGATAGATAGTGTCTATACCAGATGGATTTGTAAGTGACTGAAAAACCATACTCAACAAGTAGTCCTTAATAGTGGTATGTCTATGTGAAGGAAAATAAGCAGTGGGGCACCACATGGTTCAGTCTTAGGCCCAGTACTCTTCAATATCTTCATAAATGACTTGGATGAGGGAATAGAAAGGTAACATCAAATTTGCAGATGATACTAAGCAGGCAGTAATAACCAATAGCCTATATGATAGGCTCAAGATCCAGATGGATCTCGGATGGACTTGAACACTGGGGTCTATCTAACAAAATGAAATTCAACATAGAGAAATGTAAAGGCTTACATTTAGGCAAGAAAATCCAAAAGTACACATACATATTAGTGAAACCTGGCTTAATAGCAGTAACTGTGAGAGGGATCTTGGAATCCAAGTAGACAATCAATTAAATATGAGTGAGCAGTGTGCAGCAGCAGCCAAAAAAAATCCAATGCAATCCTAATTTGCATTAACAGAAGGATTGAATCAAGATCACATGAGGTACTAGTATCACTCTAAAAAGCCTTAGAAAGGCCATATCTAGAATACTGCATCCAGTTTTAATCACTGCATTATAAAAATATGTTGAGACTCTAGAAAAAGTGCAGAGAAGAGCAACAAAGAAGATTAGGGGCCCAGAGGGTAAAACATATGAAGAACGGTTGCAAGAACTGAGCATGGCTAGTCTAGTGAAGAGAAGGACCAGGGGAGACATGATAACAGTGTTCAAATATTTGAGGGATTGTTACAGAGAGGAGTGGGGCACCTATTTTCCAAAACACACAAAGGCCAGACAAGGAACAATGGATAGAAACTGATCAAGGAAACTGATTAAGAAGAGTCTAGACAGTCACTTATCTGAAATAGTATAGGTTCTCCTACTTGAGCAGGGAGCTGTATAGAAGACTTCCAAGGTCCCTTCCAGCTCATTCATTCTAATTCTAATTCTAAAAAAGGAGAGATTCAATCAAGTAATAAGGAGAAACTTTTTGGCAGGGAAAACAATCAACCAATGGAACAGCTTGCCTTCATAAGTTGTGGGTGCTTCATCACTGGAAGCTTTCAAGAAGAGACTAGACAGCCACTTGTCAGAAATCGTATAGAGCAGGGGTCAAACTCGTGTGATCATGGCATCATCACATGGTATATCGTAACTGTTTTCCCCTTCACTAAATCAGGTGTCGGCATCACCAGCGCATAACACATCTGGTCTCCAGGTTGCAAGTTTAACAGCCCTGATATGGAGTCTCCTACTTGAGCAGGGGGTTGGACTAGAGGACCTCCAAGGTCCATTCCAACTCTGTTATTCTGTATTCTGTACTTTTCAAAAGGAAAAGTGTCACTATGCTACTCTGTGATATAAAACTGCAATATCAGTTAGTAGAGTGCTGTCTTTGACCATCAAAGCCCCTGGTCACAAATAAAAGTAAATAAAATGTATCCTTCAAGAATAGCCTATAATATTTATCAAACTCAGTAAAAATATTTCTCGAGAGCATTCAACAGGCCCATTCTCTTCACAATTTTATGCTCCTTTTAGTCTCTTTGTGGTTTTTATGTTGTTTTATGATTTTTATAGTTTTTTACTGCTGTTTTTATTGTTATTGGAAATTGTCTTCTTTTATTTTGTGAGGCACCATATAAAGGGTACAGGGTGAAAATAAATGCTGCTAATTAGGGATCCTTTATCTGGACTGCAAATGTTCAAATGATCACTATATGGTAGTAACAAGAGATAGGAAATTAATTCTTTTGCAACCCAGATATGTTCGTTCTCTCTCTCTCTCTCTCAATCTCTCTCTCTCTCTCTCTCTCTCTCTCAATCTCTCTCTCTCTCTCAATCTCTCTCTCTCTCTCTCTCTATTACATAGTCCTTTTTTTTTTAAGAAGACAGTTTTGCTACATTTTTCTTAAAGCTGCATCAGCCCTATGCAGTTTTTGGAAAATAGGTTTGAAATCAGTGAGACTCCATGCAAGTGCATTTAGTTAAAAAACTGACACCTTGACTGGCAAATGAGAGATCTTGTTGTATAAATCCTGACCCTTAAATTCAACTGTTTTCAAAGAGAGAGAAAGGAAAATAGATATAATGGACTGAGGGAAAACCCTTGGGTCTACCTATTTCTTTAAAACCAAAGTTTTTAATACAATCCTTGGGACAAATATAGTTACCTTCACAATGAAATGCTGATCATCTTATGCTATAGTTAGTTGTCTCCCTTGATTGGGATGTAGTGCATGCTGTGACAACTGCATGGATTGGCAGAAATTGGTTTATTATTGCAACAACTCAAGGGAGTCACATGAATTAAGGGAAAACATTTACATTAGAACAAATTACATTTCCCCCCTGCAAATCTAATTGTTACACTGAGAGCTCTTACACTCTTGTAATTGCGGTATCCTAATTACACACATTGCATTTTTTAAAAAAGAATGTCATTGTTGATCTGCAATATCCTCTACTTATTTACAGTTGCATATTTGAACAATGAGCAAGAGTTCTTCCTGCAATGTAGCACAGCGAGATTATTATCTGCTCACAGATACAAAATTAATTCAGCAGAGAGGATGTATTCTCCAACAAACAAGAAAGAAAAAAAATTCTCCAGAGGCAAGACATTCTACAATTGTTTCTTTTAAAAATGTGTCTAATTAATAAAACACTTACCATCTGCAGTGACTGACCTGTCAGACAGTTCCTAAGAGATCATTTTAGGGGCAGTATATGTATGTATATGCATAGGCATATGAACAAGTATACAATAACAACCTGAATTTAGCTTGTAGAAAATAATGTTAGTCTGTCAATAGAAATTACAAGTACTCAAGATGGAATTAATTTATGAAGAATGCTGATTAACTTTTGTTTCCCTGATCAGATGAGTTCAGCCCAGCAGAACACAACTGCTAATATGAGCAGTAAATATCTCATAGAAGGGGAAAATGTAGTTCAAGGTGGAAGTCAGGGGTGGGATTCTACCAGTTCGCACCTATTCGCTAGAACCAGTTGTTAACATTCTAAGCAGTTTGGAGAATTGGTTGTTAGAAGAAATTACTGGCCTAATCCTGTAAGGAAGGCAGGAAGGAAACATTCTGGTATTTCTTACAGAAACTGCCTCTCCGTTAACCCTTATTACATTCTTGGCAGGACTAGACTTCCTGTCTCAGGAACTTCTCTGGAGGTTTTTCTCCCTCCTTTGTTGGTACTTTGCTTGTGTGGAGTGACCATTCAAAGTTACAATGGCACTGAAAAAAGTTACTTATGACCATTTTTCACATTTATGACTGTTGCAGCATCCCCACAGTCATGAGAGGCCAGGCGAGGTGATGCATGCCTCGATGTGAGTGATATTGAGTTGGCCACGCCCAGCCCATAACATGACCATCAAGCCATGTTCACCCAGTCACATAACCACCAAGCCATGCCCACCAACTAAGCCATACCCACAGAACCGGTTGTTAAAAAAATTGAATCCCACTCCTGGTGGAAGTCCTTGGTACTCTCTGAGCTTGGTTTTTACCCCAAAATATGACCTACTCAGAAAGTAAGTCCTAGCTTGATTTTACATGTGTCCCTAATATAAGCCCTACCCTCAAAATAAGTCCCAATTAAGATCCTGTCCACTCCAGGGTGCATAGGTAAAATTTAAGCTAGCGTGGGGATGGGGGGGGGGGGGTGGAGCTGCCCTACTACTTACCTTCAGATAAAACAATTTTATAGCATTCTATTTATTCAAGACTATTGTAGTTTTTCATCAGTTAAAGTGTATTTATAAATAAATGCACAAATAATTTAAGAATTTTGCCTTTAGAGGATAGGTGAGAGATCTAAAGATTTTTCTCAGATACATTATCCTCCAACAGTATAGACTAACCACATAGTTAATTATAAACTACAATTAAATTATTCATGAAAAAACTGAGTCAATACAAAGAAATTAGGTTACCAGCTCTGGAGCTAGGTGTCTCCCATGGACTGTAGTGGAGAAAAAAATGCCTTTATTTTTTATTTATTTTTTATTTCTTTATATTTATTTATTTATCACCAAATTGAATAAACTTTGACAAAGAGAAGAAAGACTGCTTAATTATAGAAACAAAATGCTTGGGTTTGGTTATTTATCTTTTAATCTAGGGTTGCTTGCTTCCTTGTCTGTTAATGGAAGATGACAGTAAAAGCAATAGCAATAGCACTTAGACTTATATACTGCTTTACAATGCTTTACAGCCCTCTCTAAGCAGTTTACAGAGTCAGCATATTACCCCCAACAATCTGGGTCTTCATTTTACCCACCTCGGAAGGATGGAAGGCTGAATCAACCTTGAGCCTGGTAACATTTGAACTGCTAAATTGCAGGAAGACAGTAGTCAGCAGAAATAGCCTGCAGTACTGCATTCTAACCACTGTGCCATCCAGGCTCAATAATTTTTGCTTTACAATCAAAAGATTCATTTTTTTTCTTTACAACCTGTGTTATATGAAAATATAATAATAAAATCCTGAAACATATAAGAACAGAACATAAATAAAAGTCCACAATTATTAGGTAAGAACAGGTTCACGAGTTCAATATATTAAAGTATTGAGAAATCTGGAAGAAGATAATCAGTTCACTAACACTAATTTGCATCACATTAAAAGGTATTTAAAGACCAGTGCTCTGGCAGACAAGCACAATTCAAAGTGCACTGACGATGTCTCCTCAAATGGTGACAAAATGTTTGCAACCAAATTGCCAAGCTTGGAGCTCAGACCAACAGCCCAATAATCAGATCAGTTTATGGTTCAACATACTGCAGAATGAAAATTTGCAGCATAGTTATATATTGACTTTAGATTACCAGAGAGGGGAGTTTATCAACAAAGACTAGGTGAAAAAGAATATTTATGTCATTTATTAAAAAAATAAAATAAAGTACAGAAAGTACAATCAAACATCATTCCAATAAGAGAAAAAGAAAACTTTATGGAACATAGTAAATGCTCTACGAATGGCTAAGATGACCCAAGGGTTAAAAGAAAGATGTATATCAGGGTGTCCAACCTTTCACCTTCCCTGGGCCACATTAGAAGATGAAAATTTGGTTTGGGCCGCACATAATTAAATTAAATAATTAATTTAATTAAATTAAATTAAATCAATAAAATAATAAAAATAAAATAAAATTATTATTTATTATTAATTATTTATTATTACTTATTTATTTTTTATTTTATAATTTTCCGCCAAATTTTATGGGGGGAAGCTCGCCCGCCTCGCGCCTACCTCTCCTCCTGCAAATTATTTATTTTT
Organism: Notechis scutatus; assembly: GCF_049901735.1. Lineage (NCBI taxonomy): Eukaryota > Metazoa > Chordata > Lepidosauria > Squamata > Elapidae > Notechis > Notechis scutatus. The sequence goes on from NC_142010.1 coordinate 97,238,777, forward strand.
TATTAATTTTCCACCCAAATTTTGCGGGGTGGGGAGGGGGAAGAAAGCTCGCCGCCTCACGCCTACCTCTCCTCCTGCAAATGCAGTGGCGGCGGCAGCGGCAACGGGGGCAGAAGCAGCAGCGGCGGTGGTGGCGGCGGGGGCAGAAGCAGCGGCGGCGGCAGGGGCAGAAGCAGCAGCGGTGGCGGCGGCAACAGCAGGAGGTGGCGGGGCGGGACTTTGGGCTGCGGTTGCCCGCCTTTTCTGTTGCTCGCCTCGCCCGCCCCACGTCTACCTCTTCCTGCAAATGTAGCAATGGTGGCGGCGGGGCAACAGCAGGAGGTGGCGGGGCGGGACTTTGGGCTGCGGCTGCCCGCCTTTTCTGTTGCTCGCCTTGCCCTGCCTCGCCCCTGCCTCTCCTCCTCCTCCTCGCTGGATCTTTCATGAAGGTTGGGGTGGGCGTTGGGCCTCATTACGAGGCGACCTGGGCCTCATGCGGCCCGTGGGCCGCGGGTTGGACAAGCCTGATGTATATGTAATGGGAGCTAGATGTAAATGAGAAAGGAGATATCCCATTAAGTAGTTAACAACTCCACAAAACAAATTGGGAAGGCTGAAATACAAAAGAAACTCAGGCTACAAAGCAATAAAACAGTAAAAATGGGGATTAGAAGGTTATATATGAGGAATAGCAATAACAATAGCACTTAGACTTATATACCACTTTATAGTGCTTTACAGCCCCCTCTAAGCAGCTTACAGAATCAGAATATTGTCCCCACAATCTGGGTCCTCATTTTACCCACCTTGGAAAGATAGAAGGCTGAGTCAACCTTGAGCTTGGTGAGTTTTGATCTACCAAATTGCAATAAAATACTAAAAAGGAAAGAGGCGGGTTCATGATAGAATATATATTATTGAATAATAATAGGTTACATGGAGGGCATTGGCTCAGCAGTTAAATATGCTGAACTTGTCAGCTACAAAGCTGACTGCCCAGATTTGAGACTTGAGCACCATACAGTGGGGTGATAATGTAGCAGGATGGTGGGAAAGTGGAAGACACTGTATGCCTGGATTTCAACAAAACATTTAATAAGGACTCCTCAGCCTTCTCATTATGATAACTCACGCCTGTCCATTTGCTCCTCAAATTAGAATTTTGGATTGCTTTGTTCCATGATATTCTCAGAAATCTTCAACATCAAAGTTCAAAAGCATCAATACTCTTTCTATCCTGCTTTTTCAAAATCCAACTTTCCCTTACATAAATACAGTACAATATTAATGCAATATCAGGGGTTTTCAATTCAATGTATAGAATGTGAAGGATGTGTGTTTGCATTTATTTTTAGTCATAATGTACACTGAAGATGGTATTTAATTTCATTATATGAGGTGCAATGACAATAAACTAAATTAAATTAAACTAAATAAAGTATCAAATGGAAAAACATTCCGATCTTTATAGATATAGACATATCCCAACATCTGAATATCTATTCCAAAGCCTTCACTCCTATTCGACTACGTGCCCATCTGTGCCATATTTTTTTTTAACTCTGGTTCCTTTACTGCTGACAAGTTGCTCCTAAAAGGCAGAAACAATTCATCATTTCAGTATCATTATTGTCAGTTCTAAAGCTGGTTGCTGTACCTGTAATCATTAGTTTGGCCTTTTTTATATTTAATCACAGTCACATTCTTTCACTGTGCTTCTTGACTTTCATTACCAGAGCTTGCAGAACATTTGCATTTTCAGCTATCAGAGTAGCATAATCAGCATAGCAAAGGTTATTGATGTTTCTTCATCCAATTTTATAACCACATTTATCTTCTTCCAGCTTTCCTTGATATATATTCAGCATAAGGGTTGAATAAACAAGAGGAGAATAGGCACATTTTCAGATTCCTTTGCTAACCTGGAGCCAGTTTGTTTCATCATATTCTGTCCAGATTATCTTTATGTTTATATGGGTTTAGGTTTTGCATGAGGACAATTCAAAGCATATTTCACAGCTTAATACAGTTGACATAACCCAAGTCATTTCTATATTCAATGAAGCACAGAGTGATCTCACCTAAAATTATATTGATAAGATCAAGTGAGTTCAAAGTTGGGTAACAAAAATGAAAGAAAGTCTGAAGGACAAAGCATACCTAGAGAGATTGGAGGAACTGAATATGTACAGCCTGGATGACAGAAGGGAAATGTGAGGAGGCAGAGGGGGATTCCACCGGTTCGGGCAAATTGGATGTTAAATGTGCATCTGGTTCACTGTACCAGTATTTGAACCAACTGGCTGGTCCTGTCCACCCAGCCCTGCCCCTCCCAGGAGTCTCCACACAGTCCATTTTCAACACAGTTAAGTGCAGGGTCCACACAGAGGCTCTGGGAGGGGGAAAATGGGCCTTCTGGAAATCCAAAAATGGACCTGTTTCCGGCTTCCGGAGGGCCTCCACAGGCCAGGGGAAGCCATTTTCACCCTCCCAAAGGTTCAGGGGAAGCCTCTGGACCCTTGGGAAGGGGAAAAACATCCCTCCCAGAAGTTCAAGTAGGCCACGCCCACCATGGCCATGTTCACCCAACAACTGCTTGCTGGGATTTTTGAATCCCATTCCTGGGGGACGACATGATCAAAACCTTTAAATATATTAAGGGTGTGAATAAGGTTCTGGAACACAGTATTTTCAATATTAAGCGAAAATGAAGAACATGGGTAGGTAGCCTCAAACTGTTAAAGTGAGAAGTTCAAAAGTGATGTTAGAAAGAATAGTACAAGTTTGGAATCAAGTTCCAGCAGAGATAGTGGGTCAATCATCAGTAAATGAGTTCAAATATGCTTAGGATAGACACATGCCCATCATCCAGCAATCAATCAATAAATTAATTAAATATTAATAATGAATATTAATTAAACAATTAGTTAAAAAGAAGACAAGAACAAACAAAAGACTCAAAGGGCAGACTTAATGAATCACTGGGTCTTTTTTGGCTATCAGTGTTTGATATTTTCTGTCTCTTCTTTTTGGTATTGTTTGGTATTTTTTCATTTATCCAGTGTGCATCAACAAAAATGCATCTCATTCTTCAGGCTTTTCAAAAATGGGCTTAAAATCTGGCATCTCTTTTTCCACATAGGGTTTTACATATGTTGGATGATTCTAAACATTGCCTTGCTAGCAAGTGAAATTCAGCCTACTGAATGAGAGTTTGCATACTCCATTAAATATACTTTGGTATTGGCATGTAATCTTGAAATCTGTTGGCTATTTTATCTTTTTTCAGATTTGTTGGTGTAAATTGATTAGAACCTTTACTGATTTTTCTGTGGCCACATTTCTGTCGATCAATTCTTGAAATCTTCTTACTATCATTGTGACACTTGGTTTTTTTTTTTTTTTTTTTTTTTGCTAAGGTTTTCTCAAATAATTTTATCTGGCTTTGACTATTATTTTCCTCTTTTCTTGGCAATTAGAAAAACTTGTTCTAATATGTGGTTTGCTGTTTCTTGATGTTTAGCTCTCTTTTCACATTGATCCTTAAATAAACTGTTAAGCTAATTCCAAATTTCTCTACCAATGAAGTTCAAAATTTCATAGCAATTCCTGATTAACTCTTGTAAATTGTGGGTACAGAGATCAAGTTTCTATATTGTAGAAACTTCTGCTTTAGTTTGACTTGGAATTTGCACATAAATAGATCATCATTTGTTCCAGAGCCAGTCTCTGACCATTTATTTGCTATTATTCCTAAAAAGTTCCGCATTCTTGTGCCAATAATAAAGTCAATTTTATTTCTATGCTATACTTCATATTTTCTTTGTTTGAATACTGTGTTAACATAAAAGAGATCATTAGATTGGCAAACATTGATAAGTCATTCTTCTGATTTATGTTTATTTCCTAGGCTCTATATTTTTGTCTTATTTCCAACTTTTGCATTCCAGAAGCTGCATTCTGCTTGCACATTCTGTCAATTTCAGACTGAACTTGACTATAATAGTCATCAACCTCTTCTTCTCCTCCATCAGTGTTTGGATTATGACCTGTAAAAGGATTTCCTGCAAAGTCAGACAGATATTGTTTAATCATTGATTGCATTATTCTCAAGTAGTGTCCTTGCTATAACCTTCCTGAGTATGAAAGAAGCACCATTTTTCTTATTTTTCATGCCCGAGTAATAAATAGTATGATGTGACTGAAAATATCCAATGGCAAGCTATTTCAATTCATTGATGTCAAAGTGTTAATGTGTGGCTGATAGATTTCATTTTTTATTGTGTTGAGATTTCCACATTCATAAGCTTTTTAGGTTCCATGTTCCTACTGTAATTCTCTCTTCTGGATTTTGTTTTGGATTTTCTTTTCTGTCATGGTAACATCAGGAACTGGACATGCATACATTTTAACCTAGTCATGTTATAAATGCCATTAATACTCTGACAGTAATTTGTTGAGTTCCATCTAACCTTGGAGGCCTATCATCTGGTATTATATTGTGTATTATTTGTACTATCTAGTCAAATTATTTTCTTGAAAATAGTACAAAAGTGCTTTACCATTGTCTTTCTCCATATTGTATGAAATGGTACCTTTCCTAATGACACTAAAATAATCACATACCTCCAACAATTCCCTAAATTGTTGCTTCTCAATATAAGTTTTTGCTTGCTTTAGCTGGCATCTGAGATGACCTTTGGATCTTAAGTGACTATGCTAGGATTATATATAATTTTTCAAATTCTGCAGAAAATGCCACCACTGAGAGAGATGACTAGATCAGAAGTGACAGAGAAGAAACAGCAACCAAATACACATGGCACATACAATCACTAATCAGTGAGGAACACAGATGAACCAAAGATTTCTGCATCAGATCTTGGACAAAGCAGGAAAAAGGAAAGGAAAAAGAGATTTCCATAGAAAAGGCAGCCTTGTATAGGTTGTTGCTGAAATACAAAATCTTTGGTGCAAGTTCAGGTGAGAAAGACATTGGTTATAGAGAGAAAAACAAAGGTAATGTCTTTGTTTTTCTCTTTCTTTCCTAGCAGCAAGAAGACTAGCAAAGTTTGGAAATTAACATACCACTGCTGACAAGATAAGCAAATCTGAAGAAATAGCTGACAAATGGTAGGCAGGCAAATAAGCATTAAGGACCTGAACAAGAGGACTGGATAAATATAGTGTTCTGTTATTATTTTCTTTTGTGCTCACTTATATATACATGCAAGGATGCGGTGGCTCAGTGGCTAAGATGCTGAGCTTATCGATCAGAAAGGTTGGCAGTTTGACAGTTCAAATCCCTAGCATCATATAACAGAGATAGCTCCCATTACTTATCCTAGCTTCCGCCAACCTAGCCGTTCAAAAGCATGTAAAAATGCAAGTAGAAAAAAAGGGACCACTTTGGTGGGAAGGTAACAGCGCCCCGTGCACCTTTGGCATTTAGTCATACCAGCCACATGAACACAGAGTCATCTTTGGACAGCACTGACTCTTTGCCTTTGTGATGGAGATGAGCACTGCCCCCTAGAGCCAGAAATGACTAGCACATAAAGTTATATATTGCAATGCCCTACCTGTTAATGAATATTTCAGCTTCAAACATAACAATACAAGAGCACACAATAGATACAAACTCAAGATAAACCACACCAAACTTGATTGCAGGAAATATGACTTCAGCAACCGAGTGGTCAATATCTGGAATACTCTACCTGACTCTGTGGTTTCTTCCCCAAACCCCCAAAACTTTAACCTTAGACTGTCTACAATTGACCTCACCCCTTTCCTAAGAGGTCTGTAGGGGGCATGCATAAGTGCACCAACGTGCCTACCGTCCCTGTCCTATTGTTTCTTTTTATTTTTCTTATATGTATCCATTTCATGTATTCATAACCATGTTTATACTTATACCTGTTATCTTATATTCACATGACAAATAAATAAATAAACAAACAAACATGTGCAAGGGGAACCTTTACCTTTATATATACATAGTAACTTCACCATTCTTTATTGCAATCTGTTGTAAATAGCACTAGATAATAACTTGATTGAATGATCTCTTGAATTGATTCCTATCTTTATCTACTCTCCAACATACCCCAATTGGGCCATGCTGTGATAGAACATAAGCTTTAGTAGTAAAACGTTATTGAGCCATGAATATGAACTCAGCACATGCCACATGTATACATTATACTAAGACTGCACCTTCTAGCCTTTTGACTAGAATATCCAGGGTTTTCCTATTGTTTGAAAGACCACTTCTAAATATTCAAGAATTTAACTTGTTCTATTTCATGGTCATCTAACTGCCAATATCTAGTTTTGCAGTATTTTAAAAAAAAAGTGTGTGTGGGGGGGAAATCTTAGAATAATTGCTCCCTAAGGGCTCTTATCTGCACAAGAAGACAAAGGTTTCTTGTCATGTCAGCTGGGGTCAGTGATATCATTGCAGAGTCATGTGTATATGCATAGATAATCACTCTTCCTCAAGTGAACCACCAACTGAATTATTTAATCATTTAATAGTAAGGGCATCGAGATACAATCATATCTGATACATCTACTCACAGGAACTTGTCTTATAAAATGGTCTTGTCTGTGCCTAACTCTTAGTTGTGAAACTTCACAGAATCTAAATAGTGAATCCTATGTTAATTCTCATAATAGTAAAAACAAAAGGCATCTGCTAATAGCACTGTTTTGTTTTTCAATTTGAATGAGAGGTGGTATTCAACCGGTTCGCACTGCTCGGGCGAACCGGTAGCGGTGATTTGGTGTGGGTCTCCGAACCGATGGCAACCCCTAGTTGGCGATGCCCTCAACCCAGTTGCCCGGTCTCTCACTTGCCCTGGTCGCTCTCCTAGGTTTCCCTACCACATGGTGGCTGGGTGCAGCTCAGGCGGATGTCCCGCAGCTGCTGCACATGCGCACTGTGAGTGCAGCCACTAATGCAGTGTGCATGTACAGCAGCCCTGGGACATCCGCCCACCTGCCTATCCGCTTGGAGCACAATTCTCCCAGTGGATGCACCTCCTCCAGCCCGGCCTGGCCTGGCACAGCTAACCAGTAGGTGGCCACATGTCCAGCCATCCTTTTGCAGTGCCAGAAGCCTCTCCCAACTGGCCAACTACTCTCTTCCTCCTCAGCCATATAGAACAAGCAGGCAGAAGGAAGGAAGCTGTCCGAAAAAGGGGTGGCTGGGACTGAAAAAAAAAGCCATTTCAACCACCTCTTTCGGTGCTGTACCAGCAGGCTCAATGGGAGTTGCGCTGGCTAGGATGCAGCACGGTGGCAGTGGGTTGGAGAGGCGCAGCAAAGCCTCTTGAAGAAGCCTATAGCCACTGCATGTTTTTCAGTGTGGAAGGAAGGAAGGTAAGGTTTCTCGAAAGCTGCCACGAAGCTCAGAGCTGCTGGTTGAGGCAAGGCTGTAATGCAGGACAAGAGACTGGCTGGGATGATCCCTTGTAATAGAGAGATTCTGCCAGGCACCTGGAAGCCTGTGTGTGTTTCAGATGGGTCTCCTTTCCTAGAGGGAAAGGAGAGAGACAGAGAGAAAGAGAGAGGGAGGGAGAGAGGGAAAGAGAGAAAGAGGGAGAGAGAAAGACAAAGAGAGAAGAAAGAAAAGAAAGAGAAAAGGGAAAGAAAGAAAGAAAAAGAGAGAGAAAGGAAGAAAAGGGATAGACAAAGAAAAATGGGATGGAAGAAAGGGAGAGAAAGAAAGTGGGAGGGAGGAGAAAATGAAAGATATATGGATGACTGGATGGATAGATACATGGAAGGAGGGAGGGAGAGAGATAAAAAAAGGAAAGGAAGGAAGGATACAAACTCTGGCTTCAGAAGACTCTTTGAAACAGCACAGCAATCTAGGGCTGGAAGAGATCTCGGAGGTAATCTTCTAGTCAAACTTGGCAAGTTTAAGACTTGTGGACTTCAACTCCCAGAATTCATGAGCTAATATGACTGGATGAGGAATTCTGGGAGTTGAAGTCCACAAGTCTTAAAGCTGTCAAGTTTGAAGACCGCTGTTCTAGTCCAACCCCCTGCTCAGGCAGGAAAACTCTGAGGATGCCAAAATCTGACTAGAGGACCTGGGAAAGGTGTCAGAATAACAGAATAACACTTAGAATGGACCTTGGGGGGGAACTCTACACCATTTCAGAGAAATAGCTGTCCAGTCTTTTGTTAAAAACTTCCAGTGTTGGAGCACCCAGAACTTCTGGTGGCAAACTGGTTAATTGTTCTCACTGTCAGGAAGTTTCTCCTTACTTTTAGGTTGCTTCTCTCTCTGTTCAGTTTCCATCCTTCTGGTGCTTTGAAAAATACATTGTTTGCCTTCTGGTGCTTTAGAAAATATATTGCCCTCCCCTTCTTTCTGGTAACTCTCCAAAAGCCTGTTGCCTATCACCCTCTTGGGCAAAGCATGTGAGCCATTTCCTCCTTTCAGTGGTCCATGAAAGTATATCTATAGTATGCAGATAATAAAGTCAAAAAAAGGTGAACAACATTTTTACAGAACTATAGATATGTTGAGGCTGGGTGTGACAAGGAATGGCTGGGAGGGGAGGGGCCAGGTGAGGCATCCCTTGATGTGAGTGACATTGAGTTGGCCACACCCACCCAGTCACATCACCACCAAGCCACGCCCACCTAGTCACGTGACCCTTAGCCATGCCCACCAAATAAGCCATGCCCACAGAACCGGTAGTAAAAAAATTTGAATTCCACCACTGATTTGAACCATAGGTGATTTCTTGAAATTATTAAAAGTTGTCCTAAATTCAATAAATGCTAGGTGTTTTGCATACATTTTACTAATTATGCCTAGGGGACTGATAGAGCAAAAAGTTGCTGAAACTTCTCTCCTACTTTTTTGAAAATTGGAATAATTGTAGCTAGACCATGATCCCACGTGATCTGAATGGTGCAGATAATTGTGGTGGAAAGAAAAGCCAATTCACAACTTCAGGTATTTATCTACAACTTTGTAATAAAAAAAATCTGGAGCCATTCCAGATTTTAAATATTTTATTATAACATTTTATTATAGCTCCTTTTCACAGCTTGTAATAGAAAACTATTGAGGGAAACTATTTTTTCTATGCCCAAAACAAAGTCCAATGTTTTTTTTTTTTTAAACAAGTTTTATTGATTTTCAAAACACACAAGTCATCATTATCCATTACATGTTTAAACCTTTTTCCATTATAAATTTAACAAGTCAGATAAACTATAATTCTGTTTTAAACCATTTCCATATAAACATACCAAAAACCTCTTATCCAATTTCCTTTATTTCTCTTTACTCTTATTCAATTTTATTATTATTATTTCATCTACTTCTTTCTGACTTAGTTACCATTGTTCTCATTCTATATTTCTACAAGGTTTTATTAATTTTCCCCCAAAAAAAAAACATAATCACACAACACACAAAACATAAAAAAATCTTTTTGGAAAGTAACTTGGACCCAGGTATCTCTCTTTCATGGACTTCAATTATATTCAAGCTCATCTTACATATCATTACTTATTTTATTTACCATTCTAAGTCTTCTATATTAACTTCTCCACATATTTCACTCTTCTTAATTCTATCTTAATTAATCATCTTAATTTGAGTCATTATATTTATATCTTTTGTCCATTCTCTATTATACCTTTGTCTCATTCCTTTTAAAAAGAAAGAAATTTCTCCTGAAATCACTAATCAGAGTATGATGCCTTTCTATCTCCCCACTAAATTAATCAAATTAATCTTTAAAATACCCAATCCGATTTTGCTTGGTACATTCTAACTGAATAATACATCTAAAACAATTAAATACATAGTTAAGCAATAGATTTAAATATTAAAAACAAAATACTATAATGAAAGTTTTATAATAACATCAATACCATAATCTTAATAAACTCTTTAATTAAAGTTTAATATTCTAAATCTCCCCTCATATTATATTTTCAAACCAATCATTATTAACATTCCAACATTTTAATCTTTTATCAACTCTCAAGCCATTTAAATTTTCTATTTCTGATACAATACTACAATATCATCTTATGTACCTTGCAAAATCTCTTTGAAGAAATTATACTTATCCTTTATCCCTAAAAAATTTCTTTTTTCTCATTTAATTTCAAAACTTTGTAGCTTTTCTCCACCTTTTCCCTTTCTTTTCTTCCCCCAACAAACCTTTCTAGCCCCCTTCTTCTAGCCTCTGCCTTACTGGCTTCCCTTCTCTGTCGCATTCCTCTTCCCTTTTGTTTACCATCCTTATATTGATTTTGCACCTTGTTTTTCCCTTTCTTAAATGTTTTTTAAATCTTAAATCCTTTATTTCTCTTCTTTTTCCTCTTCCTTCCCTCTTGGTCGAGTTCTGAGATTTATTAAAGATGGCTTCCTCTCTTTGTTCTTCTTCTGCTGTCTTCATCTGTTGCAATGTTTGTTGATAATTAATAAGCGCCATTTCTAAAAAAGAAGGCTTCTTTCAAACCAGCTTTACCATTTTGTTTTGCTTGCTCATAATCTTTTCTCAGTTCCTCGATAGAAGAAGCCATTATAAATCTTTTCTTTTCTTTTCTCTTACAACAGCCAGAATATTCCAAAGGAAAAATAAGACAATCCCAAAGTTCTCAGTCAGTCCAAACCAAGACAGAGTTCCCACTCTCTCCTCCTGGGGTAGTATCAATTAGAGAAAAAGAAAGTCCAAATCTGTTTCTTAAAGTCTTATTGCAATATATTTTAGTCTTTCAATCCTTAAGGCATCTCCTCCAACAAGGTCTTAGCATACAAATATTTTTTTTTAAGTCCTTTCTTTTCCCATTCACCGCTTAGAGCCAGTTTTCACCTAACAAAAATAAGTTTCTTAATGTTCACTTTTATTCCGTGAAAAAGAGGGTAAGCTATCCTTTCAGCACCATTAAACTGCCGCTTTTTTCCTCTTCTCAAAGGTATCATTCAGAAAGTCATACTTTTCAGGAATTTTGTTAAATATGTCTTAGAGTCCTAGGAACCAAGAAAAACTTTCTCCTCTCAAGCACTTTCTCCACTTCCTCCTGCGCATTCTTACCCGGCTGCCAGCTTCTTTGTGGCGGCCATTACGGACCGCCGCTGCACCGTCCTGGGAAAAGGGGGTTCTGCTGGCCGGGAAGGGGGTCTGCAACACCCCCAAACCCTTCTCCGGATCCCCTACCTTCAGCTGCCCCTGCAGGGCAGCCTAGCTCCGCACCCATCTGGGTCGGAGCCCCAAAACGGCTAGCGCGGCAGGGGATCGCGCAGCTCCAAATCCCTGCCGCTCGCGAAGCCGACAAACCGGAAACTCCACAAAGTCCAATGTTGAAGCCCATGTATACAGTGCACAAAAAATAACTATAATCATGTGGAGATATGGGATGAGGAGCTTAAGTAAAGATGAATGATTTGCCAGAAAAAGATAGAGTTCTTTAATTGTAGTGTAGCTATTAAGGAGTCTCATGAATTCTCCTTCATCTTCTTTTTCCATTTCCATTCCATCTTTCCATTTTCACTCTACTATTCCTAAATGGAAAATAAAGTAGGGTTTTCTTTTTATATCTTGAAATGTTCCACAAAACTTTTCCTTGACATTTATAATCACACCAGGGCAAAACCTGGAAAAGTCCCCTTTAGAATTACTTAATTTGGTAGTGAATTTCAAAGTTCAAAAATAATGTAAAATGATCCAAGAAAGTATTGTCTGAAGCATTACCCAAGTTTTCCAGATAAATCTATTTGAATCTGACATACATACAATATTTTAGTTACTGTAAGTTCTTGTTCAGGTGTGTTTTACATACATGTCAAGAATTATCATCTGAGATAGAAATAAGGCTGTGAAACAAATTATTTGAAGAAGGCATCCGATATATTTTAAGGTATAATGGTAATATCATCAATTATTGAAAGTTCAGCAGCCAAGCAAATGTAAATAATTAGCAGGATTATGATTATATTTAACACCACACCATGGAGTTTGTCCATGTTAGACAGGGTTTGAATTGGTATTTCTATATTCTAAGACTCATAATATACTAACACAGCAGGTACGCTTCTTTATAGGAAACACATGGGCAGAAACAAAGAGAAGAACAAATTCTTCGAGCTATCCTATCCTGTATGCCATTTCTATTCTATCTTATTATGATCCTGTGTGTGTGTGTGTGTGTGTGTGTGTGTGTGTGTGTGTGTGTGTGTGTGTGTGTGTGTGTGTGTGTGTGTTGGCAGATACCTCTATAAAACTCATTTTTCTGCTAATGTTGTCATTGAAATAGAGACAGGAAAAATTAGAATTGTACAATGTCATTAAGATAATATCAGTGAGTAATTATGTACTACAATTACTCTCTAAGTAATTAGATCAGATAACCTTGAGGCCATAATGAAACAAAACAGGTATGAGCTGGATAAAATCAGTGTCTTCATAGAAGACCCACATGATCCCCATGTTAGTCTCAATATTTGTAAAGAAAGAGGAAAATGCTCAGTAAGCTTCAATGGCTGAAGATAGAGTTGGATTTATGCAGACCTAGTTTAACCCTTTCACTTATATTTCATAATATGATACTTCAATAATGAATTATTACTATCAAGGTGATAATGGCTGCATGGTAATTTTCTTGGAATTTATCAATGTGCTCAGTTGCATTAGAAATTCCATGAGAAGTCATGCAAAAATGAGTGGTATTAATTACATCAATATTAAAAAAAAAACTTTCCAGATGATAGTATCAGAGTCAGAAATATGGCTGGGATTTATGGTATCAGAATCAAATTCCTGGCAAAAGTTGAAATTCAAAGTCCAGAAAAATATCATATAGAAACTCAAATGGAATAACCTTTGGGAAATACTATATGTAGAAAAGTCATATACTGCTTACACAAAGAAAGGAAAGTTCAACATAGTGATGAAATCATCATCACAATTGAACAACTGAAATGCTCACCATATGTGATCATGATTTGTAAACTGAATATTTCTCCACTCCCACAGTCACAAAAGTATGGCTAGCAAAAAAAAAAAAGTTGTGAATGGAAGTTGGATTATTTTTATGCAGACTTTCTTCTCACAATTCTTTTATTACAAAAATAAACTGCACAGGCTTTTTGAAAAGGAGATGTCATTTTAAAAGTTTGGCTTATGGTTTGAAATATAAATTGGTTTTACTGTTGCCTATGGAATGCACATAGAGTTATAATTTTACAAGCCTTTGATTTAAAAAAATGCCAAATGAATCACACTGCCTAAGCATACTTTCTGAGAATAGTAACTTAATGTGCAATTGAATGAGAGCAGCATTCATTAAAAGCTTCACCTTGGCAAGTGGTTTAAAGACATGCTATATAGAGAGATAAATCTATTTTATATCATGCCTATGAGTCTTCATCTTGCTTCTGGACATAGTGATTACACCTTACATTGAATTACTACTTTTTATAATTGACTGCAATGAGGTATATCTCCATGACATCTCTAACTTACTGAACACTTTTTAAAAAGAGAAACTGAAAGAGAAAATTGTATGAAGTCTTTACAACCAGCTATTTTCCAATATTGTGAATAAAAAAGCTGTAATAGATAGCATATGGGTGACTCTTCATTCTCTGACTTGCAGAATGTGTGAAGTCTATAGAGTCTGGATTTAATGGGAGATGGGAAGAAATCACAGCACTTTTGTCTTCTTAATTTGTTCCATTTCAGAGAATTAAAAACAATTTGCTGACTAATGAACATGAACAGACCTGTTACACTGATTCTTCTTAAACAACTCTGGATAGGAGTTAGGGATTTCATGGGGGGGAAAAAACCTTTAATCTTTACTTAATTATTGTATTTCTTTGCATGTGCAGTTTACTGGCTGGAGCGGGGATGGGGAATCCTGAGATCAATTGTTTGTAAAAAAATATCCATCCTGTTCAAAACTTTCTTTGGGGAGTCCAAAAATATGTAATTTTTTTTCTGAGGGGGGGGGGGGGGGGGGGGGGGGGGGGGGGGGGGGGGGGGGGGGGGGGGGGGGGGGGGGGGGGGGGGGGGGGGGGGGGGGGGGGGGGGGGGGGGGGGGGGGGGGGGGGGGGGGGGGGGGGGGGGGGGGGGGGGGGGGGGGGGGGGGGGGGGGGGGGGGGGGGGGGGGGGGGGGGGGGGGGGGGGGGGGGGGGGGGGGGGGGGGGGGGGGGGGGGGGGGGGGGGGGGGGGGGGGGGGGGGGGGGGGGGGGGGGGGGGGGGGGGGGGGGGGGGGGGGGGGGGGGGGGGGGGGGGGGGGGGTTTATTGACTATATCCATAAATGATTGAGGTAACCTTCCTCTACCATTCTTTCTATGTTTGATGAAATTTGGTTAATTAGTCTTAGAGGACAAAGCAACAATTCAAAATATAGGCTTAAGTGTTAGGTTAATCTACAGAATGATGATCATATGTCTGATAAGAGTCAAATTTCTTAAAACAGGGTTGGGGAGATTTGGCAACAACATATACATTAATGGACTACTAATGGAATGTGAGCAAACTGAGTGATCCAGCAGTTTAAATAACCCTCTGAATCCTGCATTTTAGATTAAAATGCACGTTGGGTATTTTGGCCAATTACAAGCACCAAACTTTAAATGGGAGCTAATTTGATGCAGTCATAAAGGCACTAGGCTAGAAACTGGGTGACTGTGAGTTCAGGTCCAGCCTTAGGCATGAAGCCAGATGGGTGATTTCGAATCAATCATTTTCTTTTGGCCTTAGGAAGCAAGCAATGGGAAATCACTCCTAAAATATTGCCAAGAAAACTGCGATCCAGGCAGTCACCAGGAATCAAAACTGATTTGAAGGTGCGCATGCATACACACACACACACACACACACATACACTTTAAAGGGACAAATGGTACTTCAAGCCATTTGGAATACTTACCTTGCAAATGAGAAGACTGAGAAGAGATATGATAGTGATTTATACATATGTAAGGGACAACTAGCTTCATGAGGGGACAGTGCTTCTTTGGTTGAAGTTATGAACAAGATATTTGGTTGATTATTTCAAAGGTCATTTGGGCTCAACTTAGCTGGAATTTCCTTAAAGTAGGAGCTATTCAACAGTGTCATATTAGCTATAACAGTGGTGTTTTATCTCTTACTTGAAATGTTCCTAGGATTATTAATGGTTACTGTTTATATTTTTGTGTAATTTCATGCTTAGGTCAGTATGTGTGGAATGCATGTATGATTGTGCAAGTTTAAAAACAGCTTAAAAAAGTTTTCCACTGCCATGGCTGAACCTCTAAGCATAATCTTTGAAAAATCTTTCAGGACCAGCTCCTTGCCTAACCTATGGTCACAAGCCACGGTCATCCCCATCTTCAAAAAGGGAGACCCCAGCCTAGTTGAAAATTACAGACCAATCTCTTTATGCTGCATCACCTATAAAGTCATGGAATCAATTATTAACCAATCCATTATCCTCCACTTAGAGACAAACAACCTACTCTCCAATAAACAATTTGGTTTCAGAAAAAAACTATCCTGTAATCTGCAACTCTTACACTGCAAAAGCATATGGACTACACAACTCGATCAGGGCAAAACAATAGACGCAATCCACATAGACTTCTGTAAAGCCTTTGATTCAGTGGTACATGACAAACTACTCCTAAAACTAAAATCTTATGGTATCTCTGGACAACTGCATAACTGGATAGAGCATTCCTGTCAAACAGACAACAAATGGTCAAAGTTGGGAGTGTCCTATCAAATTCTGTACCTGTCAATAGTGGTGTCCCCCAAGGCAGTGTTCTAGGACCAACTCTCTTCATACTCTACATAAATGACCTCTGTGATCATATTAAGAGCAACTGCATTCTTTTCGCTGATGATGTAAAGCTGTTCAATACCACAGACAATACTGCTACCCTTCAAAAAGATCTTGTGACTATGTATCAGAATGGTCAAACAAATGGCAACTTCAAATCTCAACAAATAAATGCTCTGTCTTACATATTGGCAAAAAAAAATCAGAAAATAAAATACAAGCTGAATAGTCAAAACTTTGTTGATGATCCAAACTCTGTCAAGGATCTTGGAGTACTCATCTCTAATGATCTAAGTGCTAGAGCCCACTGTAACTACATAGCCAAAAAGGCATTAAGAGTTGTTAATCTAATCCTAGGTAGCTTTTTCTCTGGTAATATCACACTATTAACTACAGCATTCAAAAGATTTGCAAGACCAATACTTGAATACAGCTCATTAGTCTGGAACTCGCATTACATATCTGATATTAATACAGTTGAGAAAGTTCAGAAATATTTCACAAGAAGAGTTCTCCACTCCTCTACTTGCAGCAGAATACCTTATGCCACCAGACTTGAAATTCTAGACCTAGAAAACCTATAACTAAGCTTCCTTCGGTCCGATCTAAGTATAGTATATAAAATCATGCATTGCAATGTCCAACCTGCCAATGAATACTTCAGCTTCAACCATAAAAACACAAGAGCACACAATAGATATGAACTCAAGGTTAACCGCACCAAACTTGATTGCAGGAAATACGACTTCAGCAACAGAGTGGTCAATGTCTGGAATACTCTACCTGACTCTGTAGTTTCTTCCCCAAACCTCAAAAACTTTAACCTTAGACTGTCTACTATTGACCTCACCCCTTTCCTAAGAGGTCTGTAGGGGGCGTGCATAAGCGCACCAACGTGCCTACTGTCCCTGTCCCATTGTTTCTTTTATTTTTCTTATATGTACCCATTTCATGTATTCATAACTATGTGTATACTTATACCTATTATCTTGTAAGAAATTGAAAATCAAATCAAATAAATAAATATACTTTGTCTCTTGTCAAATTTTACCAATGTATCTGCTATAAAATCAACATGTTCATTGGCAAATATATTGCTGATATCTATTCTGTAAATCAGCACTGATTGGCAACTTATATCAAAGAAATGGGAGGAATATCCTTTCTGCTTTTATATCATGCTACCTATCTCCTTCCTCTTCCCAGTGGTCAGAAATATCTACTTTGCTTCCCATCTCTGCTTCCTAACTAAAGAAAGAACAATTATTGATTCTATCAATATTGAGGTGCACCATGCTTGCTGAAGCCTGATTCTTCCTCTCTGTTTGGCTTTGGCTAGCTGGAGAGCTGTCTCTGAAATTATCTGATTTTTATGTAGACATTAAATCATTATGTTTTTTTCTCTTAATTTAATTTTAAATTTTTGTTATGAATGTATTATATTGACATTGTTTATTATACATTATTGTACATTGTTTAATAGTTGTAAGCTCGCCTAATGCATACAATAAGATAATGGTAATCTCTTTATAAACAAACCCATAGTATAAAATCTTAAACAATGCATAAAGCCTACTTTTTATTCAGCTCTTTGTATTTAAATGTCATAGCTCCGATTAATGAACATAAAAGTACTGTTCACTATTAAAGGGTATAAGAATTAAAACAGCTATATATTTTATGACTTGATCTTTCTTTGCTATATAAATATAGTCTATAAAAGGCTTAATAGCAATGGCAGTTTAAGTCAATATTGTTAATTAAAATAACTTCTAGTGAGTCAAGTAAAATTGTTTAGACAAATGAGAAGTTGCTGCTTTTTATTGCATTTATGAACTACCCATAGCTTTCTCTCATTTCCCCTCACCCTTAAAATGTACATTTCCAACTTCTTTTTGGGCAATTTCCACTTGTTCTATTAGCATTTACATCAATATCACTCCAAACATCCAAATATAAAATATAATCTGTAGCCTGCCTTCTGAATCCTTTGGCTTCTAAGAGTGGCTATGACCTCTTTTCCTTCATTCTGCCATATGCTTATTACAGCCAGCAGCACAATAGGTAGATAGAAAAGAGACCATGAGATAACAACAGCCAAGTCATTCTCTGTGCCAGGGAAACCACCAATGGCATTGATAGAAGAGGTTATAGAGAACAAAATGAACTTGACCTTGGGGTAGGTAAGTATTTTTCCACAATAAAATATTTGATGCTTCATCTACCCCACATTCCTAGTTTCCTTGGACCAGTTCCCCCTTGGCTTTAATGGAAATTCTACAACTATAATTGACTGAGAAAAGCAATAATGAAAAACATGACCAGAAAGCCAAAGGAAAACACAAGAAACATGCTACCCTTTAGTGAAAGCTTGCTTTCTTATCAATAATATAAAACAAGGCTAGATGAATAAGCTTTCAGTCAGCAATAAATTTGATCTTAGTTCACTGTGTCTATAATGTTTCAAAACAAGTTGTTATATTCTTCACTCCACTCATGAAGTCTTTTAATGGCTCAAGGATTGTGAATGCCAAAAAATAAATACAGGATATTAAATTAAGATGGGGAAGCTAATGTGAGGCTGGGCATTCAGTCTTTTAATGCTTCTGTTGCAATTTAACCATGATAACCTCCCCCATCCCAATACCTTTTTCATCTATTTGTTTGCTACATTTACATTACAAATTCAAAACCACTTATATATGATTTTCAACAAGAAGGGTGATCAGAGAGAAGCTGTGAGATTTGATTGAACTAAAACCCATTAATGTTTCCTTACCTGAGGTTAGGTCTTACAAAACTTGGTTCAGAACTTAACCCAAAACATCAAATCAACATAGGCAATGAAGAAACGACAGTACCAAAAATCTCACAAAAAGTATATAGAGAAATTGACAAAACCAGAGTAGATACTGTTATATTACACTTTAAAATACAAAGTTTTAACATCTATTTAAATAGTCTTTGTGTGAGCAATATTTGGCATGAGTTGATTATTTTTTTCTCTTTAACTTGGGATCCAGTACCAAGTGAGTTGGAATGATTGCTTGACAAGCATGATCCCCTCTAATAAGGACTTCATATCACTGTTGAATTTAATGAATATCATAGTAGACAGGACATATTGATGAAACTTAGATTCATCTGAGCAGAAATTGTAATGACCACTAATTAGCCTTGTGTAGGTTGATATAGTTTTACTAAGCCTGGTCACTGAGGCTTTTGGGATGCCAGGAAGCTGGCATAACAAGTTAGCAAACTTAGTCCTTCCTGGAAAGAGTGCATAACTGTATCACTGTTTGGGTTGCAGTTGTGATTTATTAGCAAAAGTCCATGTCAGCAGGGTCTAAAGAAGCAGGAAATACACTATGGATAACAGAGTTTGGCACAGAGAAAAGATCTGCAGCAAATCTGTTCCTATATTTAGAGCAGAAAACTTCAAGGCCAGCACCTGGCACCAATTGACTCATTGTCGAGAGACATAAACCTGCCCTAGTCATGAAAATTTTCAAAGTTAGGTGAATCTTGGACTCTTTTTCAGAATTTGAGAGTTGAGTTGAACTCCCACTTAAATTGGAAAGATAAATATAAAAGAATAAAGCTAAGATTTCTTTCCATTTACCCTGAATAAATCAATAGCTTAGAAAGTGAATGAAACCCAAAGTAATGCTAGATTTCCCACGCTTAAAGAATTATCATTGGTAGAGATTTTAGTGAAATAATAAATCTAATTAGCTGACCACTTTTGTCAATATTAGAGATCTCATTACAACAGCAAATTTCTGTCAGCATTCTCTCTATATATAACTGAAATTCAACATTGTATATTGTTTTTAATCAGAGTAATAAAAAACAACTAAATCTTCAAAGTGTTTTGAAAGAAGGACTTATTTAATTTAATTCATTGCTAAAAACTAATTATTACAATTACCTTGATTCATGAATCTTCCCATGAAATTATTCAATGAAAATTTTGTCAAATTGAAGCACTCTTTCAAAGTTTTGCATAGCCCAATTTACTTTAACAATATCACAAATAAATTATCACATTTCAATAATTTTTCAAGTCTTCAAATTGATTTTAAAAATAACTTTTTGCCACCTTGTCCAGGTGGTTTTTTTAAATATATTTTATATTTAGTCTAGTAATGCTATTCAATTGTGGTTTAACTTCCAACAAAGAAGATATATTTCATGGTGGCTGCCAATAATAATGTGACGTTTAATTACACATTTGAGAAACACATTTATTCTAAAGCTATTTTCATTCCACTTTAGAAGGTAACCCTACATCAAATTGTTTTATTAATTTAATTAAAGCAGTTAATCTTGAAATAACTTTCAGGCTGCTCAAACAAAAACCAAGCAAATATTCAAATTAAATCAGCATCTTTGTCTTCAGTATATGTAATTAATTTACGGCAACCTCAATAAACAAAATTCATGAAAAGTTGTTCTTATGACAACCCAAAAATACTTGCCTGTCCTCTTAATCTTCTTTAATATTATAAAACATTCTCATTATGCTAATGGGTCTGCTGAAAACCCTTTTGTTAGAAAACAACAAATATAAACTTATCCCTACCAGTGCTACAGGGCAAACATTTCTTTGAAAATGTGCACCATTAATCAGCTATTTTAATACAAATGATCCAATTGTCTGTGTCTAGCACCAGCTGGACCGTGATGAAATCTCTCATTTGCAATCAAGCTATCAAATGTTCTTTCCAGCTTACCCTTTTCTTTTGTGACTAAAATACTTAGCCTGATATTTTGTTGTTCTGTAAGGAAGAGTTATTGGCATTAACCAGTACCATTCATTCTCTCCCTGCTTCTTGTAGAGAAGTTATTAATCCAGTGCAGAGTTTTGATTAGAAATGCCTTGTGTGCATGCATGCCTATAAGTAACTTACCTACAGTATAAGGATGCTGAGAGGACCAAGAAGTAGAACCTCCACATGGTTTTGAATACTTCATGCTTGTAACAAGAATCAAGAGGAGAGCTTTGTAAAACTAAAGAGAGAGCGTTGTAAAACTCGTAGATCATGAGTTGTAGTCCGGGCTTCTCACAAAGCCAGCTGGGTGACCTCATGCCAATCACTTTCTTGCAGCTGTAAGAAACAGAAAATGCCAACCCACATCTGAAAAAGAAAAAAGGAAACTACAGGATCTTGTCTAGGTAGTCACCCAGGGGTCAATGCTGAATTGATACATTGATACATATACATATCCTAGAAATTCAATTCAATTAAATTTTAGATTTGTGGAAAGAGATTGAAACCATTCCTTTGTCTTCCACCAATTTCCCAAAAAAACACTTGATAACAGATTTGCTAAAATGGAACTGGAAAGGAAATGGAGGAACCTGTTTTAGATATTCCCTGTAACCCAATAGCCAGGCCAGCTACTATACTAAAATGGGAGCTATAGATGTTAGATAAGTAAATTTTTAGAGGTAGTCTGACATTGGAACCACTTTCCTAGAGATGTGGTAAATTCTCATTCCGTGATATATTTAGAAGAATCTGGGGAGTCAACAGTTAAGGAATCAGTTCTGAACACACGAACCAGTAAACATGTGGAAAACTCTTAAAAACATCACTGGCTACAACAAACCTCCTTCCCAGGCAGAAGGAAATAATCAACTAGCAGATGAACTGAATGCATTTTACTGCAGGTTTGAAAGGAAACTACAGCCACCTATCTCCATAAGCCCAATCTCAAACACACCAACAACAGCCAAACCTTCTACAACTGACCCCAACCCATTGGGTTCATAACTTCTGGTGATTGCAGAAAAAGAAATGCAAGATCTATTTCACAGACAAAAGCCAGGAAAAGCACCAGGGCCAGACAAGATAACCCTTTCTTGCTTAAAAGTCTGTGCTGACCAATTGGCCTCCATCTTCAAATGAATCTTCAATGAATCACTAGAGATGTGCTATGTTCCTTCTTGCTTCAAATGCTCTACTCTCATCCCAGTGCCAAAGAAGCCCTCTGTCAGGGAACTGAATGATTACAGATCAGTTGATCTAACATCTGTAGTTATGAAAACCTTTGAAAGGCTAATGCTGTCCCACCTGAAAACCATCATGAATCTGCTGTTAGATCCCATGCAGTTTGCATACCAAGCAAATAGATGAAGAGATGATGCTGTTAATATGGCTCTGCACTACATCCTACAACACATTGAATCTCCAAATACTTATGCAAGGGTCCTCTTTGTAGACTTCAGTTCAGCATTCAATATCATCATTCCAAAAATTCTTCTAACTAAACCAAACTAGCTAGTTGTACCTGAACACACTTGTAAGTGGATCATAAGCTTCCTAACAGACAAGAAGCAGCAGGTGAAGCTAGGCAGAATCACATTTGATACCTGTACAATTAGCACAAGCCCCCACAAGGCTGTGTGCTTTATCCACTTCTCTTCTCCCTGTACACCAATGACAGAATCTCAAATGATCCATCTGTTAAAATACTGAAGTTTGCAGATGATACAACAATAATTGGTCTCATTTGAGACAATGACTAATCCACATACAGACAGGAGGTTTTACAACTTGCCTTGTGGTTAACCAGAACAACTTGGAACTGAACACACTCAAAACCATAGAAATGGTTGTAGACTTTAGGAGAAACCCTTTCATACTACCACCTCTTACAATACTAGACAACACAGTATCAACAGTACAGACCTTCAAATTTCTAGATTCTATCATATCACAAGACCTAAAATGGACACCTAACATCAAAAACATCATCAAAAAAGCACAACAAAGAATGTTCTTTCTGCACCAACTCAGAAAACTCAAACTGCCCAAGGAGCTGCTGATACAATTCTACAGAGAAATTATTGAGTTTATCATCTGCACCTCTATAAGTGTCTGGTTTGGCTCTGTAACTCAACAAGACAGACACAGACTTCAGAGAGTAATTAGGACTGCAGAAAAAACAATTACTACCCACCTGCCTTCCATTGAGGACCTGTACACTACACAAGTCAAAAAAAGGGCTGTGAAAATATTTACAGACCCTTCACATCCCAGACATAAACTGTTTCAACTCCTACTCTCAAAATGATGCTATAGAGCACTGCACACTAGAACAACTAGACACAAGGACAGTTTTTCCCCAAACGCCATCACTCTGCTAAACAAATAATTCCCTCAACACTGTCCAACTATTTACAAATCTGCACTACTATTACTATTAATCTTCTCATCACTCCTTATCACCCATCCTTTCCCACTTGTGATTGTAGGACTGTAACTTTGTCACTTGTATCCTTACGATTTATATTGACTGTTTCTTAGTATGATTTGATTGCTTATTGTACCTTATGACTATTATTAAGTGTTGTACCTTATTATTCTTGATGAATGTATCTTTTATTTTATGTACACTGAGAGCATTTACACCAAGACAAATTCCTTGTGTGTCCAATCACACTTGGCCAATAAAGAATTCTGTTCTATTCTGATCGCTCCACTGCAGTTGGACTTAGTGACCTAAATGAAATTCTATTAAAACCATCTGTGATGTTGGAATAAATACCCATATTTCCACTAAAAGTTGCCAAAATATTAAAACCATCTCATTAATGTGATATAAAACAGGAAAAATGTAAGTACATTACATATATTTTCAATACATGAAATAATCATATTTAAAATAATATTTAAGCAAAATGAACTTTCTTGATCCTAGATCACATTGGTTGGAATGCAGCCTATAAGAAAAAGATTAAGTATTAAAATGAAGAAAATGACAGAAGTGAAAAAGTAAAATATTATACATGCATTCAGTTGTAAATTGCAATTAGATCATTCCCAAGTACTGTACACAGATAGAATAATTTAGGGGTTTTTTAATCCAACAAATTACACTTTTGATGACAACATTTGT